>NC_079212.1:17720948-17971010 GCF_029633865.1 Lampris incognitus | reverse complement strand
TTGCCATTTTTCAATTTAAGACAATGCAGTTAGCTGTGAAAATGAATACTCCACAAAGGAAAGAGAATTATCACAACAGCAGCTGTAACAAAGCTAATAATATGGCAGTTCAGCAGAATGGATGGGCAAGTGATCACCTGCAAGCTTCAATTAAACAGCCCCATAGCGAGGCCAGCACACAGCTGTGCATGGACATGCCGTGCATATTCACGCACATGAACATCCACTATTTCACACATACACACACACACACACACACACACACACACACACACACACTTACACCAATGACAGGTTCACAAACCATTGCCAATGTTTTCTCCCAAACATAAACAGTTGAAGCTGTGAAATTGGTGGGAGATGAATGACTGATTCGTCCTTGCACCTGGGCTCTGAGAGGAGGCACATGTGTGTGCAAGGTTAGGCTCTGCATAGCGCTAACAGCCAGCTGCTGCCCCCCCACACACACACACACCCACACACCCTCTCTACTCTCTTTCTCTTCCTCCCTGTCTCTCTCCAAACTCTTTCCTCACCGTCCTCCACAATCACCTCACACCAGACCATCCACAGTTGACTCTGGTTGCGACTCTGGTGCTCGGATAACAGCATCGTACGATAGCCACCGGCTCAAGGGCACGTTGTCCTGGACTCACCCTGCTCTTTGATCTGGCGGATCTGGCGCACTGTCTCTTTGAGGATGGCACATTTGTCTGGCTTGACGTTGAAGCTGTCGATGTCACTGAGGTTGGCCGAGATCAGCTCAGCCAGCTCCTCAATATACTTGCTCTCCTGCTCCCGCCGCCTCCTCTCACACCTGCAGGGGGTGATGTGTGAGTGGTATAAATGATGGTCATTGTTACAGCATCTCCACATTTGGCATAATCGGTTTAAGGCAAACGCTCTCAGCAGTCGCTTGTTATGAACCAAAGTAGGAACCGGGTGGCCCCAGATCAAGAAAAAAAATTTTTTTTAAATTTGCTGACCCACGAGAAGCTAGCCCAGCGGGTCATTGAGACTCACCCCAGAGTGGGCGTGTCACAAGTGGAGAGCTTGCGCTTTCGGTTTTCTGAACACAGAGGCTCCATGGAGTTCTCCCCCAGTCCACTCATCGTGTACACATATCAGCACCTGGGAAGCAAGGGGCACATAGGAGGAAATAAGTTGTTAATTCGGGCACATAGAGGCTGTACAGTCAAGGGACAGAGTGTGAAAATCCAGAAGGTACTAGAAGTGGGAATGGTTTCATATAAACTCAGTCATGTAATAGTGCTAGAAAAGCTATGTGGTAGATCTGGATACACTTCAAAACGTTACACACCAGGGTATTATAAGCTTATATCATGCAAATCACATTCGCTTGGCAGGGATTGAAAACCTAAACATGTCTCGTCTGCCTCCTGCTCTGCGAAAACGGAGTGTGTGTGTGCGTGTATGTGTGCACATTTGTGCATGTATGAGTTCTTCAGCTCATGGTATACATACACAAAAAACACTAACACAACACAAACAACAACCTGTATGCACGTGTGAACACACGAACAACTCAATACAAAGACACATACATACGCACACACGTGCACGCACACACATGCACACAAACACACACACGCACACACACAGTCCAGGATTAGCAGTGTCTGAGTGTAAGCCATGCTGCACGGTTAACCCTGTTAGACAGCCGTCTGTCTCCCACAATGCATCACATTCTGTCTACAGGAAGTAGGCTGATAAGGGTGATGGAGAGAAGAGAAGAGAAGCGAAGAGGAGAAGAGAAGGAACAGATGAGGATGGGAGGGAGAGGTAATGCTGTAATGTGCACTCTGATTGGTCACTTTCTTTGCCACAGTGACAGCACTTGACACTGAGGAAAGGTAGGAGAGAGACTGAATGGGGGGGGGGGATGATAAGAGTGACAGAGAGGGGGGGGGGAACGAAGAGGGCGAGAGACAGCGACTAAGGCAAGAGGGACACAGAGAAAGCGAGGGAAACGCAGCAAGCAGAGACCTGGCGTTGATGGGAGAGGAAGAAAAATATGTGAGGGAATCAGAGCAGAGAAATGGGGTGGGAGAGGGAGGCTGTGGAGGGAGTGGAGAAAGGAGAGATAAAGGCATGTGAAAGGTAGACACGGAGGGAGGGGGGACAGGTGAAGGGGGAGAGGGAGGAGGCAGAGGGAGGAAGCGATGTGTGGCGGTACGAGAGGAGACGGTCTGGTGTGATCTGAATGTATGTATGCATGGCACACGGAGAGGGCTCATGACTCTAGTACCCCACTTAACCTTCACAGCTAGAACAGCTTTTCTATTCCATTGATTACATGGTTATCCTCCAACCAGAGCACTGCCTCTCCTGCATTGCCCATCAGACCAGTGACGGGGGGAAAGATGCTGGCCCGTTATTTAGTCACCTAGAATCACCTGCTGATCAAAATGAGCTGTGAATTATTTGATCTAGGATAGGGGGCTAATAAATTCATTGTTATCATTTATTTTCTTTCAGTGGTGTTGTATCGGGATGAAATTTGGATATTGGTGTATTGCGATACCCTATTTTGGTGTCTGAATTACAGTTAACGAGAAGCTGTCGCCTAACATTTCTCACAGAATGAGGTCTGAAATATGTGACGGAGCATTATTCGGAGTCTAGCTTTGGTTTGTTGTTATTGGTTTGTTGTTCTTTATATCTTTACATTGTCAAACAGTTCAACGTGGTGAACCTTAGCTGGATTCTTAGACATGGTATTTTTGTAAGCAGACACATGATATATGTACTGATGAGCCAAAACATTATGACCATCTGCCTAATATGCTGTTGGTCCTCTGTGTGCTGCCAAAACATCGGCAACACACCGAGGCATGGACTCTACAAGACCCCTGAAGGTGTTCTGTAGTATCTGACACAAAAATATTAGCAGTAGATCCTTCAAGTCCTGTAAATTGGAAGGTGAAGCCACTGTGAATTGGACTTGTTGGTCCAGCATATCCCACAGATGGAAAATCAGATTGAGATCTGGAGAATTCGAAGGCCAGGGCAACACCTTGAACCCTTCATCATGTTCCTCAAACCATTCCCGAATAATATGTGCAGTGTGGCAGGGTGCATTATACTGCTGAGAGAGGCCACTGCTATCAGGGAATACCATTGCCAGGAAGGGGTGTACCTGGTCTGCAACGATGTTTAGGTAGGGGGCATGTGTCAAATTGACATCCACATGAATGGCCGAACCCAAGGTTTCCCAGCAGAACATTGCCCAGAGCATCACACTCCTTCCACTGGCTTCTTGTCTTCCCACAGTGCATCCTGGTGCCATCACTTCCCCAGGTATACAGCACACATGTACACGGCCATCCAAGTGATCTAAAAGAAAACAGGTCTCATCGGCCTAGGCAACCTTCTTCCACCGCTCCAACGTCCAGTTCTGACGTTCGTGTGATCTTTGTAAGCGCCCCCCCTTTTTTTCTCTCCAACTGTATCCAGCCAATTACCCCACCCTTCCAAGACGTCCAGGTCTCTGCTCCACCCCCTCTGCCAATCCGGGGAGGGCTGCAGACTACCCTCCTCCGATACATGTGGAGTCGCCAGCTGTTTCTTTTCACCTGACAGTGAAGAGTTTCGCCAGCGGGATGTAGCGTGTGGAAGGATCACGCTATTCCCCCCAGTCCCCCCCCCCCCAACAGGCGCCTCGACTGACCAGAGGAGGCGCCAGTGCGGCGACCAAGACACATACCCACATCCAGCTTCCTACCTGCAGAGACGGCTAAATGTATCTGTAGGGACGCCTAACCAAGCCCGAAGTAATACGGGGATTTGAACCAGCGATCCCCATGTTGGTAGGCAACGGAATAGACCGCTAACGCTACCTGGATGCCCCTTTGTAGGCGCTTTTGACAGTGGACAGGGGTCATCATGGGCACTCTGACTGGTCTGTAGCTACGCAGCCCCATTACACAGTATGGGTGCGACGCGTTGTGTGTTGTGACACATTCCTCCCATAACCATCATTAAAATGTTCTGTGACTTGTGCTGGAGTAGACCTGCTGTTGGTTCGGAGCAGACGGGATAGTTTTCATTGCTCTCGTGCATCGATAAGCCTTGGGCACCCACCATCCTGTGTTTTGTCCCTCCTAGGACCACTGTTAGTAGGTACTCACCACTTGCTGACTGGGAGCACCTCACAAGCCTTGTTGTCTCAGCGATGCTCCGACCCAGTTGTCCGGCCATAACATTTTGGCCCTTGTCAAAGTTGCTCAGGTCCTTACTCCTGCATCCAACAAACACGTTGACTACGAGAACTGATTGTTTGCTTACTATATCATCTACCCAGACCTTGACGCGTACCCATTTTTGGAGACGATTATTTGTTCAACGTTATTCAGTTCACCTGTGAGTGGTCATAATGTTTTGGCTCATCTGTGTGTGTGTGTGTGTGTGTGTGTGTGGGGGGGGGGGTGTAAAATTCACTATAACTATCATTTTAATACTATGTTCCATAATACGGAGCACTCATTTTATCACTTTGTTTAACCCTCAAGTATGCACTCGCATGCTCATATCCACTGGAAGCGACGTGAACGGGAGAAGCGGTGAATACACCTTCTTAGTGAGCCAGAATCAATACGAGGTTCACTTTCATGCGTGGCTTGAAGACCGGACTAGCCACAAGTGTATTCAGCCCAAGACAACAATGGGGAATACTCATGAATATCGCACCGCGTTGCTCTGAAGAAAACACTATTTCTCCTCCTCACACTCTTCTTTTAAATCGCCCTCTTAATCTCTCCCTCGGGCGCCTCCTTCCTGTCTCTCTGTTTGTCTCTCTCCCTTTGTCTGCTCACCTACCTGCCTGCAACCCCGTCTGGCCGTCTGTCTGGCCGTCTGTCTGTCCATCTGTCTGTCTGTCTTCATGTCTATTTCTCTTGTCTGCCTCGTTGCACATCTGTCTGTTTACCTCACTGTCTGTCTCTTAAACACGAAACCCATCATTTTAACACAAACTCTGGCTCCCTGTTGTCTGAGGAAGCCTGCCGCAAGGGAGGGAAGGGGGAGGAGGGAAGTGGGGATGGGTGAGTAGAGGTGGGATGAGTCGCGGAGGGTTCTGGAAAACTTAAAGGCAGCTACAGAGAGGCGTTTGAGCGATAGTGTCTTTTGCTCTTCAATGAAAATAAGAACACCCGCTCACCTGCCCAACTGTCTGCCTGCCATCTATCCATCTATCTATCCATCCATCCATCCATCTAGCCATCCATCGAGACAGCCAACCAGCCAGCCAGCCTATTGATGCAGTCCTCAAAGGGGAGTGCTCTAATTGCGGAGTGAATGAGGCGGCCCCGGAGAATGGTTGATTAGGAGGCTGCTGAATGCCCCAGGGAAATGGGTCACCTCCAGTCTGGCGCGGGCCGCCCGCTTTTCCAGCACAGGGAGAAAGTCAATTACACGCCACAGGCAGTGGGGCTTGGTGGCAGAGAGGTACCAGGGCTGAGCTGGGTATAATATAGTAGTAGTGTACTGGCAGGAAGGGGGGGGGGGGTGAAGAGGGAATGTGGGAGGGGGATGGGGGTTGAGTGAGTGAGAGAGTAAGTACGAGAGAAAAAGAGAGCAAGAGAGAGTGGGTGAGACCCCTGCCCGCATTAAAACCAAATAAACCAACATTGTTTTGTATTTATGTATCTATTCTTGATCTTCATAATGCTTCACATATACACACACACATGCACACACACACACACACATAGAACTTCAAACCACTTGTTTTAAGATTGTTCATCTGTTCTTATTGTTGTTGTTTTTGATGTTGATGATTGATTCTTGCCATTTCACCAGATTTATTTTTTTTAACTCATTGTTCTTCTATGTTGGTCATGGGCATTGTTTTTGTAATTGGTTGAAGGTGTTCTGTAGTATCTGACACAAAAATATTAGCAGTAGATCCTTCAAGTCCTGTAAATTGGAAGGTGGAGCCACTGTGAAGTGATGAGAGTGATGAGAGAGATAGAGAGAGAGAGAGAGAGAGAGAGAGAGAGAGAGAGAGAGAGAGAGAGAGAGAGAGAGAGAGGAGAGAGCTGGAGAGATGAGTGTGAAGATGAGAATCCAAGAGTGGGAGAAGGGAGCGGGATGTGGACGATGAGGTGGGAGGCGAGGGCACTGGAAAAACTGGAGAGGAAGAGACAATATCGCGTCAGAACAAGAGCAAATAGGGAAAATTAGAGAGACTGGCATGGGGGAAAGATTACAACCCACCGGGGCTGAGAGAAAGAAAAGAGACCAGCCTATTCCCCCGGCCATACAGCCTCTTCACTTTGTGTCCCAGCTCCTATAGTCTCTTAGCCCTACACTTGTTACTTGGATGCCGCATGTTCATTAAAGGCTGGGGACATATAATTGATGAAGACTGGAAGGCATTAATCAGAGCTGGTAGTGGGAGGTAGTTTATCAGACTGGTTACTCAGCTGCTCATTGCTGGGACACTGAAACGAATCATGAGCAGAACCGGGAATATGGCTCCCGGCTAACCAGGCTATCATGGGAGGGTCTTCTGTTCTTTTAATGACATATACCTACATGTACACAAGCACACACACACACACACACACACATATACACACACCTGAAGTTAAACTCCCAGACAGGTGGCACGTTCATCTGTCATGTGGCTGTCACTGATTCCAGTCTACATGTTTACAGGGTAGATGTCAAGTCAAGTTATTCTTAAAGCCCTCAATCAAAGTTACCATCTTAAAGGGCTTCACGTGGCCACAGTGAAGACCCATAGGTACAGTAAAACCACGTGGGATCAAATAGTTCAGAGCGTCTAACTTGTTCTGTGTTTTGCATGTCATTTTACCGCACGTGACTGGGCAATATTACAGTAGGAGGCCGTTCACAGCGAACCTTGTATCAAGGAAAAACATCTGACCTCATCACCATTTACACCACACCTATGACCGAATGGCACTGGCAAGTGTAATTTATTATTCCCGCTTGTTTTCTTACCTTATAATACCCTATAATATAATCACGAAACAGACGTGACCATGTTTAGTGTGGAAGTCAACATGATACATGGAGAAATCACAAGGTTGATTTTTTTCATGTTCTTGCAGCACGAAAGCATCATGGAAGTCATGGAACTCATAACAGATGACTTCCCCGTGGTCACTGCTCAAGTATCAACCTTGAACACCAGCCTTAAAAAAATGAATAAATAGAAAAAGCCTATTACTTCACACTCGTGACAGCAAAAGTAACCAAAGAGGTGCAGGGCACGGACACAGGTTAAGTGCTGCCTGAACCTCCAAGTGGAGCAGAGAGTGACCCGGGTCTCAACCCTGATCTTGAGCGAGTGGTTTTGTGGGGGTGGGCTTCCTGCGGCTGACCCTTTCACACTGCCGGTCAACCTGGGGTCAATGTGCCGGTGTGAGAGGATTATCACTGAGACTAACACTGCTTTGGGAATGACTCGCTTCAAGCTACGCTCCATAATCCTGCCATCCACCGGCGGCGCTGATCACATCTATGCAGAGCACCGTTTCCTGCATAATGATTGACACTGCATGATAGATAGATAGATAGATAGATAGATAGATAGATAGATAGATAGATAGATAGATAGATAGATAGATAGATAGATAGATAGATAGATAGATAGATAGATAGATAGATAGATAGATAGATAGATAGGAGAAGTAAAAAATGATTCAGTGCAAAATTGCGATACTAAGCTGTGACGATTTTTTGGGGGGGGTCCTCATTTTTCTCCCTATTTGTCAACTGTACCCGGCCAATTACCCCACTCTTCCGAACCATCCCGGTCACTGCTCCAGCCCCTCTGCCAATCCGGGGAGGGCTGCAGATTACCACATGCCTCCTCCGATACATGTGGAGTTGCCAGTCGCTTCTTTTCACCTGACAGTGAGGACTTTCACCAGGGGGACGTAGCGCATGGGAGGATCACGCTATTCCCCCCAGTTCCCCATCCCCCCCGAACGGGTGAGGCACCTGTTCAACTGACCAGAGGAGGCACTAGTGTAGCAATCAGGACACATACCCACATCCGGCTTCCCACCCGCAGACATGGCCAACTGGGTCTGTAGGGACACCCGAACAAGCTGGCGGTAACACGGAGATTCAAACCGGCGATCCCCGTGTTGGTTGGCAACGGAATAGACCGCTACGCTACCCAGACACCCCCAAGCTGTAACATCGCAGCATTACAGCATTCCCCTTCAATCACATGGCTGAAGCACAATGAACGGAAGTTTTCTGCAATGATTTCCACATCTTTGAATGTTTGAATTTGAATTGTTTGAATATTTACTCAGGGAAGCATACTCATATCTCGAGCTTTTCTAACACATGGGTCAAAATAAATGCATTTTGTGGTATATTTTCTCCAGCTTTTTGCACATTTTACAGTAAATAAAAGGTATGAGCCTTGAAAAAAAGAGATGCACTGAATTGAAATATTTATAATATCATGATATCTGGAGTATTTTTAATATGCACTGAATTGGCACTAAAATGTCATAATATCGGGAGGTCCCAGCCCTACGCTGCAAAAAATAATCTGCTGGTTTAACTTCAAAAAGTAAGGCAACCTATTACAGTGTATAAATGATGCTAGATGGCTAAAAGAAAGGGAAATGATGAAAAGTTATTGTTGGGGAGGGCATCCTACTTTTTATGTCTTTCCCAAAATCCAAATCCGATCTTTAGAGATGCCATCTAATCAGGTAGATTTTTGTGGAAAACCCCACCTTCAACTAAAAACAAACTATCAACGGGCACCATTTTGCATCTGCTCAAAGGTATGTTAGCCACAACCAGTTCAGTCTGTTTACCATGTTAGTGTGACACTGAAGTTTAAAGTGACCTAGTTATATAATAGCAGAGCCCTTCTTGAAAGTTGGTCTGACATGGATGCTGTTGGACAATGTCACATCCTATGTAAGATAAACAGGGCGTGAGGCACGATGTACAATACAATACACCTCTCCGTGTACAATGACATACCATGTATTTCCCAGGGCTTTTTTAGCTGCATACCATGGCTCGTTGTACTTGGGGGGGGGGGGGCAGAAAGAGAGGGGGAAAAAGAAAAAGACGAGTGGATAAAGAAGTGTATCCTTGGCCGGCGCAGCGTGGCGTTCTCCCGCAGGTACAGAGAAGCTTATTAACTGAACTGTGTGTTTGCCGAGAAAACGAGCATGAATGATTTAGGGCAAAAGATGAGGGGCCCCAATGATCTTCTCCTCTCTCGCGACCGATGGTGTTTGTGTGTTTGGAACCCATTAGGCAGCTGTTTACAAGCATGACCACACTCGGGAGGAGGGGTGGGGAATCAGGGTGGAGGAAAAGCGAGAAGCCATGAAGGAGGGGGATGTGATGAACAAAAAAAAAAAAACACACACACACACACACACACACACGGAGGTTGGGAATAAATACAGAGGCACAGAGGAAGACAGACAAACAAATGAGGTATGGGGTGGCGAGCAGACGGCAGTATGAGCTGACAGTAAAAGAAAAGATGGAGAGACTGAGAGGGCTATAGAAGGGTGACCGGGGAGAAATGAACCTTCAAGGGAAAATGAATAACGAAAAAAAAAAGAAAAAAGAACATAATAATTAATGAATGCAGCTTGTGAGTGCAACCTAAAACTGAACCGTTTTGATGCCGTTGTGAAGTACACGGCGAGTATTTACCCACCGCACGGTGTACCTCGCAACGAGGACTTTGTACCGACTGGCAAATTTTATTTATTTTTTGTGTTTTTCATCCTGTCAAAACAGAGTCACAAGTGACGTGTGAGAGTGTGTGGGGGGTTTTTTTGTTGTTTTTTTTTTTGTGTGCAGCCCTCCACATCACCCAGTAATTTTCAGGTTTTCTGAGAGGCTGCGAACAACAATATGATGAGTGGTGTTTGAGCGATACAAATGAGACGAACACCAGAAACTGGAGAGGATGAGGAATGAGCTGCAGCACTAAACTAAGAGCAACAAATTAGGTTTGGAAAGGGAGCCACAGAAACAAAAAAAAAAGAGAGAAATGAGAGACCTCCCACAACGGAATGATTCACAGGAAAAACCACAACGCAACAAACAAGTGTGTGTAAAAGAGAGCGAGAGAGAGAGAAAGAGCGACTGGGTGGAGACAAAATGCACAGAAAGAGACAGAGAGTGAGCGAGAGAGAGAGAGAGAGAGAGAGAGAGAGAGAGAGAGAGAGAGAGAGAGAGAGAGAGAGGACAAACAACTTGATGTAGAGTTGAGTGAAATCTAAGTTTAACTCCGTCCGTAACCAAGTTGTCTGTAAACAGACAGCTTCGCTCATGTCAAAACATTATGTGACTTGTCCAGAGATACCTCACTGGACATCTATACATGAAATGCTGCCTCATGGCCAGAGCAGGCAAATGGAGGGTCTCATCATATAAAGCTTAGACTGTAAAAAAAAGAGAAAAAAAAAGGCAGTACTTTTACATTCACAGAGTCACAGGGCAAACACTTCAATTCGTTTTGGGGTCGTGCAAGTCTATTTTAACACCCGAAATGAAAGGGGAGCTGTCTGAATAAACTAGTGTTTGACCAGGCATGCTAATCTAAAGTGGTGTTTGCCTCGCGCGCGCGCTCGCTCTCTCTCTCTCTCTCTCTCTCTCTCTCTCTCTCTCTCTCTCTCTCTCTCTCTCTCTCTCTCTCTCTCTCTCTCTCTCTCTCTCTCTCTCTCTCTCTCTCTCTCTCTCTCTCTCTCTCTCTTCTCTCTCTCTCTCTCTCTCTCTCTCTCTCTCTCTCTCTCTCTCTCTAACGCTGTCAGACAGGGAGACGACACAAGTGAAACAATGCTGGCATCTAACTTCCTGTGTGTGTGATAAGTGTTTCTTTTCATTCCTTTTTTTGGCTGTGACCGTGGGGGCGGGGTGTTGGTTTTTGTGGCGAGAACAGGGATCGAATAGAGAGAGAGAGAGAGAGAGACAGAAAGAGAGAGAGACGGAGATAGAAAGAGAGACAGACAGACAGAGCGAGAGAGAGACAGAGAGAGTGCGCGCAAGAGAGAAAGAAAGAGACAGAGAGAAAGAGAGAGAGAGAGAGAGAGAGAGAGAGAGAGAGAGAGAGAGAGAGAGAGAGAGAGAGAGAGAGAGAGAGGGCGAGATGGTGAAAGAGCTATAGTGAGGCAGGCAGGCACGCTGGCTGAGGCAAGGCAATGTGGACAGCCTCGCCGTCGCCTCGCTGGCCTGCCAGCCAGCTGGTCTTTCGTAATCTCTGTTGACAAAACAGAGGCACACAGCCGAGGTCCAGTCATGTTAAACTCACACCAGTGACATGACGGCGCTGTAGCAGCAGCCATGGTTTCTCTCCTGTTCTTCGCACGGCTCTCAAACCAGGTCAGGGAGAATGCCTCTCGCTCATTTATGCGGGACAAAGGAGGAAAGTGGCTCCCTGTTAAACCGAGAACACATTGCGCGATGAAAAGCTCGATTATAACCCCGATTTGGCCATGACGACTGATTTACAAGATCATAGAGAGTCTGGACCGCTCTGTGCAAAACAGGGCCGGTCACGACGGACAGCAGGCCTTGAAGTGTACGGGTGTTTAACATTCAAATAGCTCTCCTCCCAATCAAGTGTCAGACCAGTCAGATATGTCTGAATTATACCAAACATTTTTGATTTTTATGACTCAAATCGGGGCATGTCTTAACATGTTTGTGCAATGGGAGCTGGTCAACAACAATAAATATATTAAGCTTGTGCATCTCTAAGACTACTAAGACTGGAAATCTGCAAATTTCACTGGTGAAGTTGTGCAGTGCCTAGACTTTTCAGTCATGTAGTCGTTCCCGGGCTTTAGGCGTGCACGTGAAGTCAGGTGGATTGGCATTTTATGGGCATGCTGAGTGAATGTGGTTCTGCCGGTCTAAGTTAGCATGACAGGATGCGGCAGAATCCCTGTGTCACCTGTGCTTCATCTTAGTCACCCTCCCTTCCTCCGCTCCCAATCCTCTCCTATATTCTTAACTAATACCTCGTCCTCTGCCTGGAGCGAGCTCTGCTGTCTCCCTTCGCTTGCTGCCTACGAACCTCATTCTGCACATAATCACCGCTGCCTGGTTATCTGTGCAGCAGGTCTGCAAAAGCCCGTTGGTGAGTGTGCTCAGCAGCGGTGAGTGCAGTCTGGACATGTCTGGACACTGGATACAAACACGTGTGTGTCCAGATGACACGTATGTGTAACGCATGTCACCTGCAGACAGTGCAAAAGATGAGTGCTTTGTTTCTCTCGACACTGCAGGTGGAGAAAAACGAATAATTTGATTCCTCCTCCTCTCGTCTCCCCCCGCCAGCAATCCACTCCCCCTATCTTCCTACTCTTACTCTTCTTCATCTTTCTCTCTTTATTCTGTAATCTTCCCCCTCCCCATTTTGCTTTTTTGGTTACTGGTAACACTAGTCTTGCGGCTGCTCTCTCTCAAAACCACCGCCTCCTCTCTGGGTAGAGAGCTTATCAAAGTACAGCACTGGAGCTCACCTCATAGATAAAGGAAAAAAAATGGGGGGGGGGGGGGGATAGCCGACCCAAATTTGCTTTTCAAAAAACAGTTCGACCGTTCACCGTGTTTCTATATTCTGGTAGGTCAGGATGTTGCAACAATGTGGCAACAACAAGTAACTGTCTCTGGCAAACAAAGTCAACCTAAACCCAGCAGGGGTTGCAGCCGTTACCATGCCAACTGTATGGGATGCAGCCCACCTTATGATGATGATGGCGCTAAGATGACGGACGCTCTGATCCCACCTCCCTCCTGAGGTGTGGTCCTATCCAGGCTGGTCTATGGAGTCTGCAGAGAACACACACATGCACATCCGTGTACACACACACACAGAGACACACAGAGACACAGACAAAGAGATAATAAGTAATTGTGCTCAACACTGCATATTCATTATGGAGATTTTAATAAATAACAGGCAGCATAATTAATCAGCGTCCTGAAGAGTGCACAGGAAACAGCATTAACAGCTTAATGAACAGTAGCAAATATGAGGGAGGCTGCTCTGGTTGGAGAGGAACCATACCTCACTATCCGCTTTTTTCTTTTATTAAGAGTGCCCACATACAGAGCAAGCCGTTTGTACTACCTACGTATTTGCATCGATTCGCAGAACCACACGTACACACACGCAGAAGGGATGTTGAGACACAAGTTTCACAGGAAGCCAAATATTCAAAAATTGAGAGGCATATTTGAGTGCAGACACGGCTCAATCGAAAAAGCTTTGAGCAATGCCGGTTTCATAAGCAGGCTAAGCTATTGGCTTCGACTGTGGACGAGGAGTAGGTGCCTCCAGGAGTCATCAGGGTCTCTCCGCTAATGTGCACCGACAAATTCAGATGCATACAACTGAACCGAAACAACTGTTTTTTAGACAGTCTTGGCAATGTCCACTGTAGGACAGTGAGTGGGAGTATGGACACAGTATGAGCCATTAGTCCAAATCACCACTCCAATCCCAAAAGTACATAATGGGCTAATTTGTGTCCATTTAGATTTCGATAAGGAAAAATGTGTGTGTGCATGTGTGTGTGTGTGGGCCATGGTGAGTTGTTACGGTAGCTCAAGTGCTCTGTCTGAACAATCATAAGAGAGGGTCCCGTGGGGGTGAAGAGAGCGTAACTATGGAGAAAGCAGAGCGTTTCCATGACGCCCCACCATCAGCGAAGCAAATCACCAGGATATCTCATGTTCATCTGTCACTGCGCCTGAATGTGTGCATGCAAGTGTGTGCGTGCACACACAGACACATAGGCTTACTTTTATCATGTGTGCGCGCGTGTAAACGAACTAGCATCAGAGCGCCATTTTCATGCATGTATTCAGAGCGTGCCTATGCAAGTGTGTGTGTTTGCATGTACATCTAAGCTCATGCCTTAAGCGTGTATCTTACGTGTGTGATATTCTGTCACAAGGTGTGTGTACATGTGTGTTAATGTGTGCGTACATGTGTGTTAATGTGTGCCTGTTTGCCATTCACTGTCAGTGACCTGACCGCTGGCTGCACCCCATGATTGGGAGCAGATGGGGGCTGTCAGGAAGGGGTGGGGGTTGATAGTGGTGGGGTGTGTGTGTGTGTGTGTGTGTGTGTGTGTGTAAGGGCGGGGGAGGTCTAGTTCCTAGTTTAGGTGATGTATGGACACTCAAAACTTACAAAGACCCAACTTTAGCCAAAGTGTTCCCTACAAATTGAAAGGGGCGAAAAACAGGGCGTGAAAGTGTGACTGCTTAAACAGGAAGAATTTATAGCGCGCCGGTGACAAAGAGGAACTGACTACATTTTACCCCAGAGTTAAAAAAGAGAAAAGGGGGAAAAAAAGTGCTCTGAACTGGGACAAGAAAGATTTCAGTGGGATCGTTACGGCTCTTTGTGCTCACTTTGACACAGCCATATAGAACAAGGTGAATAAATGGTATTTAGCGGCATGTGACCCTGTTCATTGAAGCATAAAGCCTTGAATATAAGAGCAGTGTGAATGAGCTTAAAATACAGAAGTTTAGTCAATGGAATAACGCTAAGTTTGCAGTTTCGACTCGCTGATGCCTTTTACCGTCTGCCTCCCATCATGTGTACTGCCTCTGTTTATCTCTTCACATTCTGCAATTACGAGCGAAACAGCCTTTGATTTTACTGTACAGGACTCAGTGTGTGGGCTGTGTGCGCTTTTTTTCTTACACACACTGTTGAAACACGCTAAATGGTTCACATAATAGCACCTACGCTTGCTTAACAAGCACAACTAAACTTCAGAGAATTTTAAAAAATGATATGAAAAGGTCAGTTTCAAGCATTGCTTAATCTGAAATGACCAATTAAACCAGTGTGTTAGTTTTGGGACTGGAGCGCCACAGGTGAGGCACTCTCTATACTGGTTTGTAGAATGCACCCTGTTTCGAAAAGCACTCACAGCCAACTTTTAGAGCCTAGACGTTTTGTGGCTGCGAGAAAACTCTTCGATCAGAAGTTCCCAGCAGCCCGTGATGCAGAGCGAAGTGAAGACAGAAAGATAAGCAAATGACATTCATGCAAATCTGCTCTCATGTAGCAATGTTGTTTCGCAACCATCTTTCTCCCTCGGTTCTGTCCTTTGTTCTGTGTGTGTGTCTCTCTTTCACTCCCTTCGGTTAAGGCCGTGAATAAAGGAAATTGTATGTGTTAGGCAGTGTTAGCCAGCATACACAAATAGCACAATAGAAATTCCATAAAGACAGTTTGTGTGCATACTCTGACTGTGTGTGTGTGTGTGTGTGTGTGTGTGTGTGTGTGTGTGTGTGTGTGCATACTCTGACTGTGTGTGTGTGTGTGTGTACGTATGCACTCTGGGTGACACTGTTTAAGTTTTGCTTAGCCCATTCCCCTCCAACAAAACCAGTACTCACACTGGGGCAGAATAGCAGCCAAACCACGTCTTGGCACCTCGCCTCCCCTTAAACAAATCAGACCACAGAGGCTAATAAAAAACTGAGTCCACAGCCCAGCTCCACAGATGAGGGGGTACGAAAGAGGGGAGATGCTCTCAGCTACCCCACTCCTCATACAACAGACCCATACAAGAGAGAATACTGCCTTTCAACTTGCACAAAAAAGCGGCACTCTCACCACCATCCCCGTCGCGCAGGCCCCGTTTATTTGCAGCTGAATGGCGCTTTGATATAATATTGTTCTTAACTAGCCTGTGAAATACACTCACTGCAAACCAATTGCCCCCTTAAGTTCAGAGACAAAGTGAAAGTGAACTTTCCATCTTTAGACTAATTACTGCTATCATACCACACAGCCTACTCTCCAAACTTCACACTTCTGAATGGGATGCGCGGGGGCGGCCGATGTAGAAAAGCAGAAGTATAAAGATTGGTTTGCCTCGCGCAGAAATAGGTCAAGCAGGTCTGGAAACCCATACAGCCGTCCAGGGTGTGTTGACGGACGTTTGCCTGCCTTCAAATGGTCATTTGCATATTCAAAAAAAGTAAAGGGAAAGAGTCTTTTGCATGAGTCATCTTTTCCAAGAAGGTAGAGACAACCAAACACGCAGCACAACACCACAACACGCAATACGACTTCGGGCCTGCACAATCTGCAACATGGCTCTGATTCTAATCCTTAAGCTTTCGTGTTCACGAAGCGGAGAGTCCTGATCCAGAAGTTGGCCATGTAACTGACAGGTTAAAGATGTACTCATAAAAGTAAGAATAAGAGTAAGAAACAGAACAATAAAAAATTCTGTCAGCATTTTGAGAATTATAGCCCGAGGCCACTTTTAAAAGGGGTGTGTAGCGCAACTAGTGTTCTGAGCACGGGCTGACACTGAAGTAATACAACAGGTGATTTATCCTCGCTTTCAGTTTACCCTGCATAAACGCACACGGGAGAAGTTTGCCCTCAGGGCTTTCTGCCAGAAAGCGTAAGGGGCTTTCAAGGCTTTCTGCCAAATTCATTGAACTTGCCTAAACTTAACCTTACCTTACATAATCTAAACATAGCCTCAACCTAACCTTAACTGAACACTTCTCTTATACTGGAACCTTTCTAGCAGAAAGCCCTGAAGGCAAACTTATCCCGTGTGTGCATAAACAAGGCCAGGTTATCCTTGTATGCCAGACCAGTCTTACGAGTTCATCACATTGATGACATGGCAGAACACCTATGGCCTCCCTTTTCTTGATGGAAGGCAGAAGAAAAGGGAGCTTGTCCGAGTACCGCTTTGGCGGCTGATACAGGGTAGGGCGATGAAAGCACAATGCTATGCAGAGGAACGGTAATTATTGATGTACAGAATCAGAAATTATACCAGCGCAAATATATCCCGCCAATATATCCTCAGTTACATCAGAACTGAATGATGTACATTGACAGACGGATTTTCACAGGACAATGTCTGCACTCTTACTTGATATGACTACAGCTTGATTCATAATCTACCTCTGTTGATGGTAAAGAAAATGGCATGAAAAGAGATAACGACACTCATCACTGTGTTTGCAAATGTGCAAAGATGGGAGCCTTGGCCGCGCAGCTTGGTCTTAATTCATTGGGCATCCATGGAAATCGCAAGATAGTCTTTGGCAAGGACATGCACAGAGATTTTGAGGGGCTGTTGCTCTAACCTGAAAAAACTGCAACCCCCCCCCCCGATTTTAGGTGTCGCCCATTAGCATGTATCTGAATTGTGTAAAATATGGTAATTTAAATAACCACTAAAAATATTAAATTTGTAAATTGTTTTGAATTTTAAAGATTAATGAAATTAATAAAACCGCACACTGTTAGCATAAGTTAATGCTTTATTGCAAATATAGTTTCTCGCTAACTAATTTAAGCAGGAATATGATTTTGTGTGTTGAGCTCAACACTGCCATCTATCAGTTTGATTGCAAAAGATGTGTACCTGGATGGTGATCACATCGTTTCAACATGACACAGTGGTCCTTCATTTAATTGCTTGTTATAGACAGCAGAAGCTATGTAAACCCTTCAAGCTTTGAGGAAACATTTTTGAAACAAAAAAAAGTGAAAAACACAACATTCCAACTTCAAACACAAACTCTTTGAACTCAGTACAAATCGAAAAGTAGATTTAGCAAATTCCGAGTAATTTCATATACTTCACTCTATCATCCAAAACCAAGTATTTGGTTCTACTCATATCTCCATGAATGAACACCACGGAATGTCTGGATTACAATAAACATTTCTGTCTATGAAATTTCCAGAGACAATAATATACAGTGCCAGGCAAAATGCTATCATTATTCTCAATCCAATTCCATTTCATTTCTATAGCGCTTTAACAAAGCACTTGTCACAAAGACAATTTAGAGAAAAAGAACTTAAGGCGTCTGTTGAAATTTGGGGTTATCAACACATTAGCCCCAATACTAGCAAGGCTGTAACAACAACGCCTATTCATCACTTGTTTGACAAATTGTGAGGAGTTTTTGTGTGTTTTCCTACCTTCTCCAAGTATTCCAGCCGGCACAATATCTAATCTAGCATGATTCAACAGTCAAAACTATCAGATCCCCGTATCGCCACAGAACGCACACTTAAAGTAATGGTCGTAAACGAGGAGTTATCCGGCATGTCGCCTGCTGCCTATATGTTAGCCAGCTAGCTAAGATTGGTTCATGTGATAGCGTAATATTAAGGCAATACTGCGCGACGTGACGCAAACGTGACAAGCTGCGCTTGTTTGGAAGCGTATGTGGAGATTTTTATTCACAGGGAATCCCACCGGTTAAACCATTCGTCGTTAATCATTTCCACAACTTCAAAAGACTCACCTGGCGCCCTCACACAACGTCAACAATACGAAGTTTGGACGCTACGGTGTCACATGACAGAGGGCATAGGTCATCGCTCTGCGTCACGTTTTGGGGGTTTTTTTTGGGGTTTTTTTTTACTGCTCAGGGCCGTCGCATCACTGTCCCACGGAGGCATGTGTAACCAGGTTAAAACACATGCCTATCAAAACGTAATAAAGGTTTGGATGATATGGCGATTTAATTTGCTCTAACGTTAGAAAATATAGGCTACTCGTATTTATGCAGCCACAACAGCAAAAATAAAACTTTTTCTTTTTGTTTTTTTTTTCCTCCAGTAGGGCAGCTCAGCTAAAGAGGGCAAATGGGCTGTTGCTCGGGCAACTTTAGCCCGGCCTTGGTCTTTGGTGGGGCCTTAGTTTTGCTAATGTCATGGTGGAACAAGCTGTATTACAGTGTATAAAAAAATCACAATGAGATCTCTGTTAATAAAGATGGCAATAAAAATATCAGTTAATTCGTGTGTTACATTAAGGTAGATTACGGGCAGACGAAGAGCTACAAGCTCTTAACTGGAAAACAACGTCATTCTCCATTTTCTAAATAACCATGAGCTACAAAGTGGAATGTCCATTACAGGAGCCAACACATGTCGCCCTGTGGCCACGTCATGCGACTGGTTCTGATTGGTTTGCTAATTTAGTGTAATGCAAAGCAATAGCACCCCTGGGAGAGGGAGGTAAAGAGATGGGTGTGTGGTCAACTCTCAAGACTCAAGTGGCTTCGATGCTAAAGCCAGGTGTGAAAAGCAAGCAAATAAAATTGGCAAATAAAGGGGGAAATGTATGCATGTGCCTCTGTTCCTAGTCATCCTATCATTACTGGTATTCGTGTTATTTAAAGGCAAAAATAGGAAAACAAAATTAATTGCCTACAGCCCAGCAGTTCAAACCTGAGCTAGCATACATTGAACTAACTGGAGTCTATAAACCTGTAATATGCCTACAATTTATAGTCATGTCAGCAGCATCGTCTGGTAGTTATTGAGACAGTCCCATCCAGAGGGCCCACTTTCGATCCCCATTACTTGTCATGGTATCATTGTGCAAGATAGTTAGCTGGCTGATCATCCTCGCTAAACAAATCAAAAATAAATTTCCCCTCTTGGGAAATTAATAAAGTATAACACACTGTCAAAATAAATTGTACTGCTTGGAAGCAAACCTATCCCCTACTCTTACCTATTGACATGATGTTTTTGGGGTTGCTCCAACTGCCAGAAGCAATAGGAACAAAACTCAAAGTTCCCATCAGACACCATTTAGTTGCATGCTAAGGAGGTGTTTTGAGGCAAAGCAGGTGATGTCTGAGGTGGTTGTTGTTCATTAACTGGTTGCTGTTCAATACATGAGATGGGAGCCACAAAAGCATAGAGAAACATGGATTTCAACTGAACATCGTTTGTTCAACTCTAGCTATGAAAACTTGGGGCAGTAACTGTGAATCAGAAACTTCTGCAACTGTTAAGAAGCCCATGAGCAAGGCACTTAACTCCTTCTGAGTCCAGTGGAGCTGCTTAATGTTCAACAGTAGAAATCCAAGGTTTCACTGGACAGCTGTGTGCAAAACCAGTCAAGGACCTTTGACCTGTCCTGGTCTCCAGGCCAGTTAAATGCCTATTGGTTAATGGGTTCCAACAGAAGTAACGGAGCCATTTAATAGCTAAGCCAAACTGCAATCTCACCTTTCAGACCAAGCCTGACAGTGATAAAGTGAGTTTAGACATCAACAGTGTTTGCTTAGACCTACCTAATCAAATCTTAACTCAGCCATGTGCTGAACATGTGCGTGTTTAACAACACATTCTTATTTGTACAGGGAGAGAGAGAGAGAGAGAGAGAAAGAAAGAGAGAGAGAGAGAGAGAGAGCAAGAGAAAGAAAAAGTGAAGGAAGGGGCACATTCCTTTGTGTTGGTGCTCGCTGTAAAGTTGTGGCGAGGCAACAAACAGAGCCATGATAAGATAAGGATGGTAAAAACACACATGTCCTCATCTTTCACCTTCAACTGAACCAGGATGAAAAGCAATGGCCATGTGAGGACTAACACTGTGAGTGTGCATGTTTGATTACCTTCGAATGTGTGTGTGTGCTCAAGAAATGCCACAGTCAAAACAAGGAAAAACATAACTTTAATACTTCTGATAATCCTTTAACAAGACACTTGTGCACCTCGCTTCTTTCCTGCTCTGTCGCCAGTCTAAAAAAAACCAAGTTATTTAAAATGCCTCACTGGAAACCATCCATCGTGAAAGCATTGCGTATTATTATAATAACAGAGCAGATCATCTCCCTGTCAAACAATTAACCTTTAACTAAGTACCACTTTTTTCAAGTTTATTCTAAGAGCAACAAATGCCGGGGCTCATAGTAAACACTTGAAGCTGAAATATGGGCTTGTTCGCTATTAATAAATAGTTGTTTTATCCATTTGGACCATGGAGTCAAGTGATTGGCTTTTTCTTTTTTCTTTTTTTTTTACCATGCTCGGAGACACTCTCCATATACCGCTGATGACATTTTTGACCGGGTTGGATGCACACTGGTGCAGCGGCAAACACATTCCTACTCAAACAGGAAAAAGAATTGAAATATTGCGACGTCGTGGTAATACTTCTACTGGACAGGTAATCTACCAATTCTACAATCAATATTACAGTAGAACAGCGTTCCCATATAGTTTGTAATACATTAGACCGTCTGTGTTAGCTTTGTCCGATGATGCTATGTTTTCGAGGGTGGGAACTGTTTACTGCTGAACTGGCAGGACACCAGCGACAATGGCTGCTACACTTTGTTTGTAGGGCCAGAGGGGAGGATTAATGGGGGAAAATCGCTGATTTCATCTTTAACAGCATCTTTTTTTTTATGCTTACAGAATCAGCACAGTCACAGAACAGGCGACAATATTGTAGGCGATGATATTGTAATGATCTTGAATGAGCAGACTCGCTACCCCGGTTGGCTAACAGGTCGAACCCTTTAGTTGACAGGTTAGCGCACCCGGGTTCACTTCCCTGCTGTCCCTGAATTCACTATAATTGGTGTCAGAAAGCGGCATGGTGGCGCAGTGGTTAGTACGGTCACCTCACAGCAAGAAGGCCCGGGGTTTGAGTCCCGGGGTAGTCCAACTTTGGGGGTCGTCCTGGCTCGTCCTCTGTGTGGAGTTTGCATGTTCTCCCCGTGTCTGCATGGGTTTCCTCCGGGTGCTCTGGTTTCCTCCCACAGTCCAAAGACATGGAGGTCAGGTGAATCGGCCATACTAAATTGTCCCTAGGTATGAATGTACGTGTGTGTGTGTGTGTGTGTGTGTGTGTGTGTGTGTGTGTGTGTGTGGGCCCTGTGTGATGGCCTGGTAGCCTGTCCAGGGTGTCTCCTCGCCTGCCGCCCAATGACTGCTGGGATAGGCTCCAGCATCCCCGCGACCCTGAGAGCAGGATAAGTGGTTCGGATAATGGATGGATGGAATGGATGGTGTCAGAAGTGGGATGGTGAGACCGTGAGGCCATTGGAAGTGCATGCGCCCAGAGGCATAAGAGAGCTGATATGCTGAAGAAGGAGGGGGGTAGTGTAACGACCATGAATGACGAGACTCGCTAACCCGTTGGTTAACGGGTCAGACCCTAGTCGACTGGTTAACGTCGCTCGTGGTGCGCGAGACCCAGGTTCGCGTCCCGGCTGCGGCGGTTCCGGGCTGACCCCCGCATTCACTACAATATCACAGTTCATTCTAAGGTAGCTTGTGGGCGCTGAAGAAAAAAATAAATGGGAAAGCTAAAATTGAAGCTAAGCACTGACAACTCGTAGCTGAAGTTAACTGTTCACGTATTACAACATTTCACTGATCTTTTACCATATACCACTGGAAAAAAAAGATATTCTCAAGTACTCATCACCACGACTGAGTTTGAGTGCGCACAGCTGAAGGAGTGATGGCTGTCTCACCTGTGATGAGCTGATCTTAATTTGGCTCTTGAAAACCACGCTGGCATGATGACGGCACCAGGGGAGAAAGAAAGTGAGCTCATATAAATGCGGTAGGTGGGGGGAATTTACTTACTGGTTGCGAAATAGACAAAGGGCTGGACAAATCAGCACTATTTTTAATCAATTTACTGGCTCATCCGCACTAACAGTAAAGCACGCCTACGAGGGAGCCTGTAGGCTGAAGAGGTGTGAGGTTTTAGCTACAGCAGGATATTCAGACCTCAGTGTAATAGGTCAATCAATAAGCCACTCACCTACTCCTGTGACCCTGCCATGACAGTCATACTGGAGCCACGACAAGAGGACCCACGATTTAATCAGACCCAACCCCATCGGTTGCCTTGCTTTCATAGTACATATACTCCCTTCTACATGGATATAATCACCCACAGAGCACAAGCCAAACATTATATGTAGTATTTGCGCATCATTAAACCAGGAAACCTGTGAGTTTACTTATAGAGCAACTTAGCATGGTAATGGAAAATACATGAAGGCATGAAGTAAGTGCAGGGTAGAGGAGACAAAATTTTTCTTGACTACTCAAAATATGTCACTGTTAATTGACTCGATGTGTACCAAAATTGTGTGTGAGAATGCATGCAAGTGTGTGTTTGTGTGGTTGGGTGAGTGGGTGTCTGCATGTGTAGTCGCTCTGCAAAATTTAATTGCATTAAAATTGCAATCTCAATTTATTTCTCAAACTATCAATTTAAATCATAAACAGCATCGATTCTGCAACATTTGCATTATGGATGACCAACCAAGCGGGTGCTTGGTTTTATACATGGGTTGTCCAGTTTTGTTTTCTACAAAATTAGTGTGTCTAAGAATCGTGCGAGAATCACAATCTTAATTCTTAGCCAAAAATGTAAATTGTGATTCCCATTTAATGCAAAGCATGCAGCCATTGTGTGTCATGCATACTAGGTGTATAATAAAACTGAAGAAATTGCAATTATGCATGGAACCAAAATATTTCCAGACTGACTGTCTAAAAACTCCGCCTGACTTTGGAATGTGCTGAGGATGATACTGAAAACTAAGTAATGCGCCTTAAAACCAGCACAAAACGAAGCAGGTTACTCTTCAACCCGAGTTTACACCAACCGCACATCCTGGGTGCATTCAGTGTCCTGGGTCACAAACAGCCAGGAACCCAGACCAAGATGTTCCTGCGAGTCACCTTGCTACCAAGACCCTTGCTGCCAAGTCCCCCCACCTCCCATGGTTGAGGAGGCGCTTTTGGAGCAACGGCCTAAATTTAAAGAACATCTTCTGACTTGGCGGCACAGTGGCGCAGTGGTTAGCACGGTCGCCTCACAGCAAGAAGGTCCTGGGTTCGAGCCCCGGAGTAGTCCAACCTTGGTGGGTCATCCCGGGTCGTCCTGTGTGTGGAGTTTGCATGTTCTCCCCATGTCTGGAGCCCCCGGGGTTTCCTCCGGGGGCTCCGGTTTCCTCCCACAGTCCAAAGACATGTAAGTCAGGTGAATTGGCCATACTAAATTGTCCCTAGGTATGAATGGGTGTGTGTGTGTGTGTCGGCCCTGTGATGGTCTGGCGGCCTGTCCAGGGTGTCTCCCCACCTGCTGCCCAATGACTGCTGGACTAGGCTCCAGCATCCCTGCGACCCCGAGAGCAGGATAAGCGGTTCCGATAATGGATGGATGGATCCTCTGACTGGTTTGTTGAAGGTGAGAGCCATTTTACACAGCTAGCTTTGTCCATTATCAAGTATTGTATTCTTGTGCCTTGTCTTCTGCTTTATCTTACTGCAGGACAAGACTCAGTTAGCCGTCATAAGGGAGCGGGCATCACAGCATGATGAGCTTGGTCAGCTCTATCCCTGCCTGAATAAGCTTGCTGTGTTGTGCTCACCATTCCTGCGGGCAGTGTGAACTGTGAACATGATTTCTCCACCTTCAACCAGGGTGCCAGGCTACAACTCGCACAACTCGTTTTTGCTTTTGATAGCGATATAAATCTATCCTTACATTTAAGATTTACTAAATAAAGACAAATCAATTTTGGTAGGTGAAAACAGACCTCAGGAACAGGCCACAAGGAGAGCATTTGGGGGCCTGCATAAGATTTCAATAAATGGGCCTACTATGGCAAAATTTCCATATCATGATGCCATGGTGAAAATGTTCTCCACGCCAAGGAAGATAAAGTGCTGCAATGAATCGTGCACACTGTGTTCATGATGTGCTAATTGTTTTGCAAAGGTCACAGGTTACACAGCTTATTTTTATGCAATATTTTTTATTATTTTATACTATCATTTCGTTTTTTTATATACAGTTAACATGTTTATGCAATAAATGCAGCTTATTAAGTCATCCTCTCCTTATGACCGCTTTGTTTTACGTCTTGAATATACCGAGCGAATGAAAAATTGAAAGCAAATATAAATTGCAGACCACCTGCTGTGCCATCTGACCAAAGCCGACCGCGCCAATATGCCATCCCGCACGCCTCATCTGTTTAGGGGTTGTTGTTTTTTTCAGTGCGTGCCACCAGGCCTGAAAAAAATTCTCGGGGAAAAACTGAAGATGGTCCATCTTGGTGTTGAACGTAAGGGACAGACAGCAACCATCATCATGGGCCGACCACCATGTTGTTCTCCACCCCTGTTTTCCCATCTCAGAAGTTAGAAACAGCCAAGGGAGGGCTAAGAAAGATCCACTGTATTAAAACAACAACAACAACAAGACGCAAACAGCCCTGTGTATTTCTGAGACGGGGCTCTATTCTCTTTTGATGCACCCAGGCAGGAAATGCACTAAGTCATCGTACTGCGAGGCACTTTGTGCGTAACCACCCACCAAATATTAAATATCATAAAATGCAATAAAACCATTACCGGGGCCAGCCCTTCCACACGGTTATACTGGAACACAGCAGAGCCAAAGAGTCGGAGAAGAAGACACTTGATGAATGACACTGAGTGGAGTGGAAGGGGAACAAATATGGAGGGCGTATGTGGGAGTGACACAGGACAGCGTGTTACTGCAAAAAGTGTTTTGTTTTTTTTCTTACAGGATAATTGCATGCAGATAAAGCTCGGGCTCCGCGCTACTGAAGTTGCCAGGAGAGGGCACTTCTTTTTCCCAGTGCATGTGTATGCGCACATGCTCGCTCTCGCTCTCTCTCTCTCTCTCTCTCGCACTCGCGCGCGCGCACACACACACACACACACACACACACACACACACACACACACGCACAATTTTGAGACTTTCTCAGTGGGAATGGAACATAATTGGCTGGCAATAACCCATCAGTGTGGTCTCAAAGACAGAGCACCATCTTCGCCTCTACCTCTCTTTCCCTCTTTACCTCCCTCCTCACACTTTCCTCCTCTGCGGTGACAGTGAGAGAGCAGATCCACCATGCAAACACCCTCCCCCCTCCTTCTATTTATTTGCTCACAGTTCAAAAAACTGCACAGCACAGGGAAATAATGGGGTGCGGTGGGGGCGGGGGGCGGGCGGGTAGAGAGGAAGAGGAGAGAGAAAAAGAGGAGAGAAGAGGGAGCGGGAGGTAGACACACAAACATACATTGCAGATTCAGCCACACACACACACACACACACACTCGAGTGTGGGATACGCAGGCAAGCACAAACAAACAAACACACACACACACACACACACACACACACACACACACACACACACACACACACACACACACACACACACACACACACACTCCTGGTGGAGCATCTAAATCACATTAGCTGCCTGCCTGCCATCCATCACTCCCACAGACAAAAGCACATGCTGGAGAGACAGGGGAAACTGCATGGCAACATGAAGCCACCCGCAAACAAACACACAACCCGTCACGCAGAAACTGACACACACCTTCCAAGCCAAACACGGGATATGAGTGAAAGCAGTCCCTCCTTCCACACAATACACGCCCCCAGTCAACGATCAGCTTGCATCCGCTCACACGTTCATCACTGTCTGCCTATATCAACCTCGCGTGCACCCACCTACTCTTGTCACATCCGCTCCATACCATCCGCAAACCCACGATAGCGTCTCCTCGCATCGGCAGAAACATTTTAACAATTCTATCGTAACACAATGCAAATCAGTAGACAAATAAATAAATAAATAAATAGAATCCCAGGGCTGCTTTAAATATTTAAAGTTCAGCGAGCTAAGCAGGGGGAGAGCGACATCTTGAGAAATCGTTTATTCTGTTGGTATCAATCTTTTTTCCCATAAGAGGGGGATGGTGCCCTGATCTTAGTGTGTGTGTGTGTGTGTGTGTGTGTGTGTGTGTGTGTGTGTGTGTGTGTGTGTGTGTGTGTGTGTGTGTGTGTGTAAACCAAAATGTCTGCGAGGGTGCTTCTTATCTTGAAGATGGTACGGGCGCATGTCAGTGGGGTGCTCCATACTTAATGGGATGCATTGTTGTGTGTGTGTGTGTGTGTGTGTGTGTGTGTGTGTGTGTGTGTGTGTGTGTGTGTGTGTGTGTGTGTGTGTGTGTGTGTGTGTTCTCTATCTAATGGGCTGTCTCATGGGTAAGGTAATCGGCTTGGGAGTTGGAGTGAGGAGGCGGAGAGGTGAGTGGAGGAGTAGAGAGAAGAGAAGAGAAGAGAAGAGAAGAGAAGAGAAGAGAAGAGAAGAGAAGAGAAGAGAAGAGAAGAGGAGAGGAGTATTGAGAGGGAGGGCAGAATTGATGTGAGCGCCATACGTTATGAGACCATATGGTGCCCATTGTGCAGCAGGAGCGGACAGAGGACCAGAACCCAGCACTCCACTCCTCTGTTGATCCATCTCTCCTCTCCTCTCTTATGTCTGGTTAACTCAAAACGCCCCACAGCTCTCTGATCTGAATGGCACTGCCTTTTCCTGGAGAGGAACCAAAACAAAAAAAAAACCCTCTTGACTTTTGTCTCCCTGCTCTCTCCGTCCTTATACGTAGCTGGCTGGTCTAGATGGCTGGCTCTGCCTCTTCTTCACACCTTCGCTGTTCAGCTCTATATTATGTCGCAGCCCTCTGTTCATCACACTGTCTAATCCACACCAAAAAGGATTACTTCAATCGCATTAAAATCTGAAAACTCATGGTCCTGTCTCTATGTGCTATCTCTATCATCGTGACTGACATTTCAACACCAGCTGGGAGCCACAGGTGTATTAGAGAGAGAGAGAGAGAGAGAGAGAGAGAGAGAGAGAGAGAGAGAGAGAGAGAGAGAGAGAGAGAGAGAGAGAGAGAGAGAGAGAGCGCTTGTGTTGTGAAGGCTGTCAAAAACTAGGTTTTAACGTGAGGTGGGTTGGGGCTTAATACAACTTCTACACAATTACCAGATTGGTGGAAAGAGATGAAAGTAAAAACAATTAGCGGTGAACATTGTGTGGCGAAGAAAATGCTAATGACCGTCGTGCTCGAGAGTGCGCGTGTGTGCGTGCACGCGCGTGCGTGTGCGCTTGTACATGAAATCAAAGCGGATAGCAAGAGGGAGCGAGCCGCTCCTTCAGTTTGCTCATGAAATCATGTTAAATCGGCCGACTCAAGACCCCCCCTTCAACCGTTTGATGTGTAATGAGAGAAAACATTAGCAGTAAAAATGGGCTCTCCCCCGCCCCGTCGCTCAGCGAGGCTCAGTCAGAGCCACAGTTACACGTCTATTTATACATTCACTCCTCTTTCTCTCAAGATTTTCTCCACTTAAAACAGGGGAGCAGTTTGTGCAATCATGGCACACAGTCAAGAAGGCTACATTCCTACTACCTCTCTCCCTCTCCCTCTCTCTCTCCCTGTGTCTCTCTCCGTCCCCATCCCCCCTCTCCGGCTGTCTCCTCCTTCTCTACCCCTCCCCCAGCTCTCTTTTCCTGTTCTGTGCCTCTCCCTCCCTCTCCCTCTCATCAGGCTATATGCAGCAAGGAACAAATTCACGGGGGAGAGAGCAAGATAGAGAGATACAGACAGACAGACAGACAGACAGACAGACAGACAGACAGACAGACAAGAGAGAGAGATTGGTTTAGGACTGAAAGAGAGCAAAGCGAGAGAGAAAGACAGACTGTCAGGGAATGCAAGTGTGGGGAGGGGGCGGAACGAGTAAGATAGGGAAAGAGAGAGAGAGTGGGAGGGAGGGAGCGAGAGAGAGTGGGAGAGGGAGAGAGTGAGAGAGAGAGGCCATGCGCGCTCCAGCGATGGGCGTTCCTCCCCGGTTCCTACGAGGTCAAAAGTTTACTGTGGTTTTATTTTCACCTTTCAGCAGCCAATCAGAAAGCGTCTCCGGCTGCCGGGGAACTTTGACCCACTCAAAGACTGACTGTAAAGATCCGATGCTCACGTATCCCTTCGTTTTTCCACTCGCTTCCTTTTTTGTTTTGTTTGTTTCTCCCACCTTCTGCCGAGCACGTCTTTTCCCCTCTCCCATACTTGTTTATTTGCAAGTCCTTGATCACAGAGGATTTAAAATACGGTGGCTAATGTAAAGTAGAGGGGTGGAGAAGGAAGAATGAGGGGGAGAGAGAGAGAGCGAGAGAAAGGGGAAAGAGAGTTCATTGTTCTGGTTTTCATTTCGTCGCTCTTCATCTACCCTCTGAGCCAGCCGGCATTATGTTTGGTGTCGCTTGGACGGCGAGCTGGGTCAGAACCACATGATCGACAGCTCGCTCTCCTCGAGGGAGAAGACAATGGATGTCATAGTATTGACATAACTAGAGTCCACAGTCCAAACTCGCATGCATGCAAATGCATGCACAAGTCAACGGCATGACCCACCCGCTGGTAGTGTGCTGAATGGTGGGTACTTGAGTACCAATTTGTGTGTGTGTGTGTGTGTGTGTGTGTGTGTGTGTGTGTGTGTGTGTGTGTGTGTGTGTGTGTGTGTGTGGGAAGAAGGGGGAGGAGGCTGCAGTTAGATCATAGCATCAGTGAGGGGAGGGGCGGCTCAGCAAACAGAGCGAGCAGTGTGGAAAAGGGAGTCAGGATGAAAATGGCTGGGAACAGTAAGTCCAATATGGCTTCAAGCCTCTTGAAAACAGACATGGCAATTGTGTGCGTGTGTGTGTTTTTATCACCTCTTCATTAGTTTGCGTGTGTGTGTGTTTGATTAACAGCCCATGCCCCCCCCAACACACACACACACACACACACATCAACATCATGGTTCCCCTCTACCAGCATCTCCACCTCCTTTCACCTGATTGTGAGAATGACACACGCACACAGACACGAACCGCCTCGTTGCAGCAGCACGCCCAATAGTGTGTACTTTGATGCAACACGTGGAGAGATGAAATGTGGACAGAGAAGGCGAGATAATGACATGTGTGGTGAGTCTCCGCAACCGATCACAATCGTTCTCATTCAAGGAGAATTCTGTATTTTTACAACCTGGGAAATCATGCCTGGAGTCTAACTGAGCCCCCTAGGAATGTTTTTGTTTTTTTGCTATTGTTGAAAGGACAGAGTTAGGGATTGTGTTAAGTTGCCCCAAAACACACTACTGTAGGGCTCATTCCAAAGGGGGTCCCATGTGTAAAATTTCTAAAATGAAGCCAGCGAGTAAAATTATATCATAACTGATATGCACAATAGCAAAAACTGTAAAACTAAGACCCAGGTTATAAAAAAACAACTTTCCTTTCATGACTGGTTGCATGAGTGAGTGATTGGCCATTCGCTGTGCATGCAGAGCATGCGTGCAAGTCTAGTAACCAACAAGTCATTAAATCAAACTAATTTATGTTATTTATCGGATGGACTAGGCTGTTTTTCTTCAAGATTAGTCATGAAAAACGCAGACCTCGCTAGTTTTTGTTTTCTATCAAGCAGTAAAAGAGATTTAATGCAACATGATTGATGGGCCCAATTTGCTTTCCATTGTATCCTTTGCAGTGTAACTATTGCGTTCATCGTGATGTCAATGCCGAAACAACATGTTGTTCAACCCAACCGCCTTGCTCCTGACACAACCTCTCTCTCTCTCTCTCTCTCTCTCTCTCTCTCTCTCTCTCTCTCTCTCTCTCTCTCTCTCTCTCTCTCTCTCTCTCTCTCTCTCTCTCTCTCTCTCTCTCTCTCTCTCTCTCAGCATAGTGCTTTAAGTGGTGGCTCATCCTCCCCCTTCTCATTCCAAGTGCCTCATTCTTTATCTCATCACTTTTTCTTTTTTTTGGCTCACAGGACACAGCCTTTTTGTCCAATGGCTGGGTTTACGCAGAGCAGCAGCTTGTTCTGCCACCAGTGTTAAATTTAGGAGGGAAGCAGCAGGAAAAGTGTTGGTAAATGTGTGAAACGTGTTAAAAGCCACCGTTTGTTTTATAAGCTGTTATTAATCTTGGTCATATCCTGAGCATGCATGTGTGTGTGTGTGTGTGTGTGTGTGTGTGTGTGTGTGTGTGTGTGTGTGTGTGTGTGTATGTGTGTGCATGCTCGGGTGTTTTCCACTGCTAGCCCTAGCTGAAGTGTGTTTTAAAGCCATACTCGAGACTCAGAAATATTTCTACTGTACAAAAAGAAAAATTGCATACCAACAAATCAAAGCTGTTACACGTTTGACTACAATGCCTGTGTCAACTCATGCTCAAAACTAGCAAAAACTGACTTTCCAAAAAAATGTTTTGGCCCTGTCAAGCAAGTTAAAAAAAAAAAAAAGCTAAATTCTCTCTCTCCCTCTCGCCCTCTCTTAAATCTGGGAGCTTCATTGAGAGATGTGGGTCTGCTTTTAGCTGCCAAAGTGAAGTGGTTTTTAAACACCTTGCCTTAAGGGAGAGGAGGGCTAGAGTTACATCAGGGGCTAGGGTTACATAGTAAATGGCCTGTTTGAAAAACACTTGAATTTTAACAATGTCAACTCCGTTGGCCGATCTTCTATCTTCGGAAAAAAAAATTAGAAATAAACCCACGCTCAGCCCCCCCCCCCCCCCGTCCTGCTGCCACTGGCACAAAAACCAAGAATCCCTCCCTCTTTTTCTTTCTTTCTTTTTGTTGTCTTGTTTTCCTTCTACTGGGTAAAGTAGTGTGAAGAATCAGCGATGTGTCCTTAACCCTTGGCCAGCACCTTGGCTCTATTGCATCAGTAAATATAAAACTAAACGTGTCCCGAACACACACACACACACACACACACACACACACACACACACACACATACACACGGTGTTTTGTCATGAAGAGGCAATCACATAGCAACAAGTGGACCCACCCCCGCACACCTCACGGCTATGTTTGTGTATTTCGTGCAGCTCAAGTGTGTCATGGCAAGGTTAAATGGAGGACCACCACAAATTAGACACAATTAGTCAAAAGTCAAATTGTGTGTGTGTGTGTGTGTGTGTGTGTGTGTTGTATGCATACGTGCATTTGTGCTTCATTAGGGAGAGGGTGACGCTAAGTAACTTGGTGTAAAAATCGACAGGTAAAGCATTAGACGCTACAATATGTGGAGGTTTTTTTATCCGCCAATGTTAAAAACACTAATCCAAAAAAAAAAGAAAGAAAGAAAAAAGGGAGGAGCCGGCCTGTCAGCCTCTCAGTTAGTGAGTCAGCCAGTCAGTCAACCATTAAGAACTCCATAGCTGAGCGGTGGTGACCAGAACTAAGGTCAAACTAAACGTAGCCTAGAAGTAAATTATTGATGACTCCCCCCCTTTTCCTCTCTCTACACGTCTGCTCTCGCTCTATCACTCTCTCTCTCTCTCTGTCTCTCAAGTCAAGACTGTGCTCTTCCTCCACCCTCCCATTCTACTCTCTCTCTCTCTCTCTCTCTCTCTAAGTCTAGTGTGAGGATGTGTTATTTTTAGCCCTATGAGATAGGGAAAGAGATCGTGCTGGGCTCGCACATACTCTCCACAAGGCTTTCCTAGAGACTTGCCACAGATCTGTGTGAGAAAAATGCTATGCAGTCATCAGTTTGTATATTTTCCCCAACCAATATGTGTGTTTAAAGGGGTAGTAGTAAACCTGTTTTTGTTTTTGTTTTTTTACATTTCATGAGCTGAGTTGATGCAACCTGAGGCCATGTGGCCATGGAAACATTATTTCCACTAGATTACCATTCATGAACGAGGGCAAATTCACTAAATAAGTCTAATTTGAAAATGCAATACATCACATCTGAGCGCATCTCCAAAACACAGCTATTCCAGCAATTTAAGTGGTAGTAAATCTTCATTTTTATATTTCTTGAGCTCAAAACATGATGGTACACGCCAAGAAGGTAGAAGTGCCCTCATATGACACAGCAGCTATGCGGGAGAAAATCCATGCTTTTTTTCTGAAAGAAAACACACGTTACAATTCAACCTCCTCTGAATCACCTAAGTCAGAGGTTCCCAAACTTTTAAGACCATGTGCCAAACAAAATTTCCCAAGTACCACTTCCCAATGCAGATGCCAACAGTGTAACAACGAAAGAGCCACCCACCTAAACTATATCCAGTCCACCCCTGACTACTACTACTACTACCACTACTACTACCACTACTACTACTACTAATAATAAGATCCATACCATTTCAGTGAGACTGATGAGCTCCGACTCCTCTTCAGCATTGAAAGGTTCCTCTGAACTGTCAGGGCCAGCGTTGTCACTTTCCTCTCAACTGTTTTTTGGACCTTGTGGCCATTTCACAATTCCACTCATTCCGCTTTAATCATGACGGGCTAATAATGTTAGCTAAAATCAACGACGGAGGAGTCTGAATCTGACTACGTCAAGGTGAAGGTCTGCGTTGCTAATTCATGGTATGTCGGACATAACATCACACGTGGCTAAGCACAGGCAAATTTTATTTCTAAAATATTTAATGATTAACAGCAAATTTTTACATCATTGTAATGTGATGTGTATATGTAATAACTGTTGTCTATTAAAATGAAAGTAAATAACAATGTTCTGGTTTCAAGTCAAGGACTTGGGCCAGTTGGAGTGCAATTGTTAGGCCTTTCAGCAAGGCTCTTCTGTACCATCAGGCAGAGCGTCGCATACCACAGTTAGGGAATCACTGACCTAAGTCATATCAGAGTATTAAAGACTCTGAGACCCATGTGACATCTGTGACACACATGGGGTCCAGTGGGTTAGACCAATAAAATATTATAAGGCGATAGCCAACTAAACTTTGGCACATATGAAAAGCTGGAAAGAGATGCCACCTTCCGTTCAACTCACATCGCCATCACTGTCCTCTTCATCTACACCCTGTTTTTTGACCCTGTTGGCCTAGACCAGATGAGGTGTTTGTCACCACCACACACAGCACCACACCCACGAAGCTGCTTCACAGCTGATGAAGAGGAGCGGCAACATACAGCAGACTATACACTCTTGTCTCCTGTAAATCAGGCCTCTTACTCACCACCATGATGGGTGATAAAGGATCAGAGGGAGACCATCGAAGAAGAAATGAGGCGGGAGATTGAATACCTCCACTGTCGGCAGGATGACCTGCTGTCAGAAATGCAGAGAATGAGGATGGACCATGCAGACTATCATCCCAGGTCAAGTTATGAGAGGGAGCAGATGAAATACTATTCCCGTCCATCCACACGACCTGTGCCAGCTCCCCAGCAAAGTATGCAGGAGTTAAAGGTGGAGCAACCCTCACCTATTCCAGCCCTGCAGACCAAGAGACCACGTGCTATCCCTGGAGAGGCAACACGCTCAGGCAGTCCTGGTCCAGCGACACAGACCACAGGAGCAGGCAATATATTGGTCACCCTACCCCCATCAGGACACCTCCTATTCATGTTCACCCAGTGCTGAGGGCCATAGGCCGGAGCCTGATAGACGGCGAGACTCCACCCACCACCAAGGCAATTACTGCTCTTCTTCTCGTCTAGAGCACTCACTGTCTCCACACTGCCACCAGCACCACTCCCAGCATAGAGCAAAGAGCCCCCCATCTCCCAGTTGCTACTTTGGGATGTATAAGGGACCCACCATACCAGACTTCATCCACCCAAATCACGGGGAGTTCTCATGGATGAAAATCACTTTGGAAAATCTCCTCCCAGATGGCGCTACAGAGAGATTCAAATTTCCGATCCTGATGGAACACCTCCAGTTAGTGGAAGCTCTTCTAATCACTGATTCTTACAGTAACTCAAAGTACCCCCTCTCCAACACCATAGCTGCTCTCAACAAGCAGTATGGACAGCTGTACCAGTTAGCTCTCCAGCGGATCGCTGAGTTGATGGATGGCCCAAACATTGCCAGTGGGGACATCAAGGCCTTCAGGCTGTTCGCCCTGCGGATGTGCTCACTAGTGGGCATGTTGGAGCACCTGGACTGGAAAGGTGAAGTGGAACTGGAGTGGGGCTCACATGTTTCTAGGCTGCTAGGTAAAGTCCCACATGATCTGAGATCCAGCTTCCACTGGTACATCCACTCACACCAGACTCCCATTCCAACTCTGCTTGATCTGGCCAACTGGCTGGAATATGAGATCCAGGTACAAGAGAATAAGACAAGATTTACTAAAAGCTCACGGAGGGACCCCCTGGCGAAGGGCTGGGACCAGAGGAGAGGGGCTAAGCCTGCTATCCGGATGACCACCATCCTCCTCGGCACAGAGACAAGGCCCCCAGGTGCACACTCAAAGGCTCCCACCACAAGGGATAAAGTGACGATGTACTGCCCCTACTGCGATAATGGAAATCACTCACTCAATAATTGCACCAACTTTAAGCGGCTAACCAGACAGCTGAAGGAAAATTAGGTGAATGAGAAGAATGGATGCTGGCGCTGCGGTCGAGACCATCATGCGCGGGAACCTTAAAATGTACTGCAAGACCTAAAATTGTCAAAACTTAATGGTGCTTCATAAGGTTGCCGAGAAGTTTCCTGAAAGACCAGAGAATGCACATAAGCACCTGTTGTGGGTCAAATATGCCCACAACACGCTTCCCACCTCTGCCACTGGCCTGTCCCCCTTCTAGTGCTCCCAAAGTTAACAATCCCTACTCTTTCTGGAACAGGAAGAAGAGGCCAGCATCCCCTCCATCCAGGCGTTCAACAGACGCTGACGCTACACCTGGCTCAGGGCCCGCTCCACTCTTCTCCAGACCTCTGAGACATATCAAAGAATAGCCACCTGGAGGAGCTCCACAGCACCCTGCTACACACCTGGTCAGTAAGTTTTGGCCCGAACGATGGCTCCCAGGTTCGTTGGGCCATTTCCCTTCTCCAAGGTCATTAACCCCGCAGTGTTGTGCCTGTGCCTCCCATATCTCTTAAGGATCCACCCAACCTTCTTTCACCTTCGGTCAAAGAAAGCCCTTTGAAACGACTTCTACCTCTTGCCCAGCTCAATAATGGAGTGCCTGCATACACAGTCAAGCACCTACTCAAGTCAAGACATCGAAAGAGGGGTCTCCAGTACCTGGTAGATTGTGATTACCCTGCAGAGCACTCTTGGGTCCCCACTCACAACATCCTGGACATCTCTGAGTTCCTTCGATCCCATCCTGACCAGTCTGGTCATCGGGAGATGTCCCTTGGGGGGGGGGGGGGGGCTCCTGTCATGGTTTTGAGGTTCAGTCTGCTCATCCATCTTTTCATTCATTTCGGTCCAGTTGGCTGTGCATACATGTTCTAATTCTGCTGTGATTTCAGGCCTTGCCATTTCTCCACCTGTCCTCCAAAGCCCCCGGGACTTTCCTTCCTGCTTTCCGCACTCACCTGTCCCCCACTCCTTCATTAGCTCTCTAGTATATATACCAGTCCACTTCCACTTGCTCTTTGCCATATTGTCTTTGTGCCATGTGCCTGGCTTTCCCAACGTTCTGTTCATTGCCTGCCTGTTTTGAGCCTGATCGTGCTTTTGACCTTGCCTGTGTTTTTGGCTTTGGCTCAGCCTGCCCCCCCCCCCCTTGTACTTTTGTTTGCCAGCTTGGATTCATTGTATCCTTGTTTTCCAAGTAAAGATTCTTTACTTTTTCATCTGCCACCTGAGTCGTGCTCTTGGGTCCCTTTTCTGAGAACTAAGAAAGCCAAGGGAAAAGCATTGGGCTCGTGGCCATTCTTAGTCAGTCTAATCACTCACTTTCTCCACCTGTTTTCTAAAGTATGGATGCTGTCTTACGGGGGAGGGGTATGATTTTGACCCTATGATTTGACCTCAAAGTACAAGCAAAATTAACCCCTTTTTCAAATATTAATTGGATATCAGATAAGTAAATGAAAGTGAACGCTATTCTTCAGATTTATAAACTTAGCTGCCACTGAACACGGCGCCTCACAGGATGACACGCAGGGCTGAACAACTATTTTCCTCCAGAGGACCACAATGTGATCGTGGCTTTAAAAAAAAAAGGCCAGAACGGGCATTTTCAAGTACTTACATTACAAAGGTCTCCTTTGACTCTCAAGTTGCAAACATGCTCACTTTTACATTTTCTGAGTGGCATGGATTTTTTGTTATATAATACAGCCTACATTATGGATATGTCATTATAGCATTAAATAAACCTGATATTCAAAGATACAACAGGCTACAGCCACTGGAAAAGAAGAGGGAGCGGTATTTAACCACTTATTGGACATGGTTACCTTTCAAAATGCAGACTCACAGGTGTCTGGGTAGCGTAGCGGTCTATTCCGTTGCCTACCAACACGGGGATCACTAGTTCAAATCCCCGTGTTACCTTCAGCTTGGTCAGGCTTCCCCACAGACACAATTGGCAGTGTCTGCGGGTGGGAAGCTGGATGTGGGTATGTGTCCTGGTCACTGCACTAGCACCTCCTCTGGTCGGTCGGGGCGCCTGTTCGGGGGGAGGGGGAACTGGGGGGAATAGCGTGATCCTCCTACACGCTACGTCCCCCTGGCAAAACTCCTCACTGTCGGGTGAAAAGAAGTGGCTGGCGACTCCACATGTATTGGAGGAGGCATGTAGTAGTCTGCAGCCCTCCTCGGATCAGCAGAGGTGGTGGAGCAGAGATCAGGACAGCTTGGAAGAGTGGGGTAATTGGTCGGATGCAATTGGGAGAAAAGGGGGGGAAAATGCAGACTCACAACTGGTCTCTTCCGTCTCAGCTGTCACTGACCAACATGGCTGCACCTACCTGCTAATGTTGTGGACAGTCAGTCAGTCAGTCAGTCAGTCAGCCAATGGGCCATGTGTGGTCTGGCCAAATTAACTCTTTCAGGCCCCATTTAAATTAGAGCTAACTATGGTTGTTGCTCCCCGTTTTAATGTTAATCTGGTCAAGTTCACACTCAGTCCGGTTACTGATGGGGGACAACAAATTTTAGCAATGAGTCCTGCTGGAAACAGGTAGTGACAACTGAAGTTCACTCCAGTTGAGTTGCCATCTGCTAGTTGACAACGCTGTTGATAACTGCACAACATTCCCTGGATGTTTCATTCCTCTTCAGAACAATGGCGGTGGTGGCAGATCATAGTTCAACTTGGACAGACACACAGATGAAATTCTTGCAGGTTCTTTTTTGCCGCATTCGCTGGCAGAGACGACGCGAAAATACATGCCTTCTCCGGAATCTCGCAGTCGAAATAAACAAAACTCGAAGGGTCAACTCCGTATTTGTTGAACACTGGAGATCAAGTTTACAACCGTGCAATATTTGAAATACGAAATTTAAGTTCGAAGACAAATATTGCACTATTGCAAACTTACTGTAAATACAGGAGCAAGTAGTCCTGTTACTCCATCAGCGTTCTCGGTCTACTAAATATGCATGTTTGTGTGCAAACACAAAACATGAGCAACTCCATTTAATAACTTGAGTTGTCCAGCCCAAAGATGCATATCTGAACGGGATCTAACATCACAAGACATCCTCGGAATTCGGTCAGCTGGTTTTACTTGCCCTCTCTGGAGGCAGGTAGAGGTTGTTCAGCTGATAGCTACCTGAGTGGGCAGCTGAATCCAACAGATGATATTACATCCTGGGCATCGGTTCGAGGGTGAGGCAACAGATTATGTAATACGGAAAAGAGGCAAGGGGGAACAAAGAAACACGAAGAAACCACCACCTTAAAAGGTGAGCCTCAAACCAAGAAGAACTTCTCTTTTTTTCTGACATGATGGACAAAACTTGAAAATATACAGACAATTGAATTACAAATACAAGAAGACACAGGAAACATCTTATATTTCACCGTATCAATATTTAAATTCTGTCCCATTTTCCACCAAAGAGAGCATTCTGATGTCGCTGCCTGTTTGCTACTCCCGAGGTCTCGCGGGACAAGCAAATTTATTGTGAGGGTGGGAGGGGGAGCAGTAGCGACAGAGAGAGAGAGAGTCAAAAGGAAGAGGAAAACCTGACTCAATCCAACTGCTGCAGCTGAAGCAGTAGGTGCCGTACGTAAGGGCTCGATTGATGCTCGGAGAGTGGCTTTCCGACCGGTTCGGTGAAGAAAAAAGACACACTTAAAAAGGTAACTCGTCTCTCCATTGGCAGTAACACGTGAAACCCAGAAGTGCAGCTACAGCCTAAACCTGAGAACTCACTTTATTTCCTTCCTCTTCCAAATCCCCCCCCCCCCCGGTCACATTTTTTCATTGCGTAGTCCGAGTAGCTCTTACACAGGCATTTTCTTCCGGCCAAAGGTAGCAACGTCACTTAGGTCTTAACGGACGCACTGAAAGAATGTCTGTGCAGTTACATGCTAGTAACTGCAGCGTACAAAAGGGTAGATACTCGAGCTTTACTGGACAGAAAACTGCACACGTGGCATTCATGCGATGAAAGTATAGTGGGATGAATGAAGACAGCGTTCAGCATGAATAAACTTTGTGCAGGCGTGCTTGTGTGTGTGTGTGTGTGTGTGTGTGTGTGTGTGTGTGTGTGTGTGACAAATGAGCTCGGGAGGTGCGGATACAGAAGCTTCCATGACATCCAAGTGCCAACCGTGTGACCTCGGAGAGAGAGAGACAGCGAGAGCAGCGGAGAGGCACCCAATCAGATTGAAGCGCACTCAGCTGGTCCGCCGCTCCTCTACGGCGAGGGGCAAGGTGACATGGCGGTCGTGGCAGACCTTGGAGTGCTCTCCTCCCGTCTTGAGAAGGATGAGGTAGGTGCTGCTGGTGGTGCAGGAGATGGGGTTCGGGGGGTTGTGGAGCGGTAAAAAGGGGGTTGAAGCTGTGCATATGTGTGTTGGGTTGGGGGGGGTGCAGGGGGGAGCTGAATTAAACTGAGGAGGTGGTCACGTAACCGCTGGGTTCAGGCAGAGTTGAGACCCCTCGCTAACTTGAGATGCAGCTGGTAACATTTACCTCCGCACCGGCCCTGTAAATGTGTGTGTGTGTGTGTGTGTGTGTGTGTGTGTGCGTGCGTGCGTGCGTGCGTGCGTGCGTGCGTGCGTGTGCGTGAGAGTGGGGGCTCTTAAACATATAATGTTGGGCCTGGAATTTTACAATGGAAAATAAGTAAAAAAACAGAACCCCGTTTTTAAGCACACACACACACACACACACACACACACACCGCCCCTCATTCTCTCTCTCAGGACCTCTTTAACGAGCATCTATTACCTTATAGTTAGGAGCGCGAGGAGGACCATGAACCAACCCCCCTAAAAAAAAAAAATACATACACTGTTCCCCCAGGGGTGCACGAGAAGGTGACAAACTGTTTTTCTTGCTCTCCATTCCTTTTAAACAATCACACACACACACACACACACACACACACACACACTTCATCACAATGTCTTTCACCGCAAAAAAAAAAAAAAAAAGAAGTGACGTTTCCTGAACACTCGCCCAATAAAGGGTGACTGTGTAATGGCTTGTTAGCCGCCAGTCCAGCCTGCTGAACTCTGCATGCTCCCTGCAGAGCGCACTGGGCCGGACAGAACCGAACAGGAGCAGAGGAGGAGATCCACCCTCCAAATGAACCCACTCTCTCTCACTCTTTCTTTCTCCCTCTCTCTCTCACAAACACACACATACACAACATAAAACAGACAGAACCACAAACTTGGCCTGAGCAATCTTGAAAAAAATCAAACAACACAATATTTTTTTACCCCCCCCCCTTTTCCCACAATTGTATCCGGCCAATTACCCCACTCTGCCGAACCGTCCCGGTCGCTGCTCCATCCCCTCTGCCGATCTGGGGAGGGCTGCCGATTACCACATGCCTCCTCCCATACATGTGGAGTCGCCAGCCGCTTCTTTTCACCTGACAGTGAGGAGTTTCGCCAGGGGGACGTAGCGCATGGGAGCATCACGCTATTCCCCCCAGTCCCCCCCTCCCCCCTGAACAGGCGCCCCGACTGGCCAGAGGAGGCGCTAGTGCGGCGACCAGGACACATACCCACATCCGGCTTCCCACCCGCAGACACGGCTAATTGTGTCTTGTAGGGACACCCAACCAAGCCGGAGGTAATATGGGGATTCGAACCGGCGATCCCCGTATTGGTAGGCAACAGAATAGACCGCTACGCTACCCAGACATCCTAAATATCACAATATTTTTGACTACTCAATGTTCATGATGTGACTGTATTTTGTGGATGACTACCGGTGCTTTTGTAAGATATTCAGACAGAAGAAAATGTTGGTCAAGTTGACATGATGAATAGGCACGCAGGGTTCACCGAGCCTTCGTTTCACTCAGCTGAAACAGCCGAATAAGTTCAGAAAACTGCATGACTTTACTGTAATGCAGCGTTTAAGACCAGCGAATGTCAAAATCACAGTTATAGCACGATAACATGATAAACCAAAATCCAAGACGATATCTATTCTCATACAGCGATGCTGATATATCGGCATGTTGCTCAGCTCTACCTTTAAAGCCTTTAGTATCTGGGTTACACTGTGTTTAGTATGTTGGAACAACAGAGTTGTGAGCTGTAACGCTCACAGTTTGTTGCACCTGAAATCCACATCCGAATGTTCACTACGCAACAGTCACGTGTTCACAATGAGCAGGTTTCTTAGTGCCCAGGTACACAGAGCCACAACTGCAGTCCCCAACGGATGCTGCAGCCCTCTGCTCCATGGGGAACTCAGGATTGAAAAGGAGGAGGAGCAGGAGTGTGCGCGTGTGTGTGTGTGTGTGTGTGTGTGTGTGTGTGTGTGTGTGTGTGTGTGTGTGTGTGTGTGTGTGTGTGTGTGTTGGACATGTATAGGAGGTGAGAGAAGCCCCAGGTAGCCTCTCAGCAATGCGCCATCAGAGACGGGGAAATAAGCAGCCAAGCAATGCTCCTCTCCTCCTCCAGCCACTGGATCGCTCTCATCACCTTCTCCCTCTGCCTCTGTCTTCTTCCTCCCTCCCTCTCTCTCTCTCTCCCACTGACCAGCTAAATATTTTATCAGCTGGCAACCTACAACCCTCAAGGCCAGGGGTTCTCTGTTGTTTGTTTCTTTATTGAGGAAAATGTGCACGTGTGTGTGCATGTGTGTGCGTGCGTGCGTGTGTGTGTGTGTGTGTGTGTGTGTGTGTGTGTGTGTGTGTGTGTAAGGGAGAGAGTTTGTGCACCAGCCCAAACCTCACTGAAGTGCCTTTGATTGGTCACTTTGAAGTTGTTCCTCTTTCTCTCTCTCTCCCTCTCTCTCTTTGTCTCTCTCACTATATCTCTTACTCTCTCTTTCTATCTGTCTCTCTCTGTCTCTCTCTCTGTGTGTCTCTCTCTCTCTCTCTCTCTCTCTCTGCGTGCATCATATGTGTAGCGCAGCGCTCAGTTCAGAACTGGAAGAACGACCTTGAGCAGGCGCGCAGGGCTGTGTTGCTATGGCAACCAAGCCTCATGCAACCAGTAACAGCTGGATGCAACAGCACTCCCTGAATTTTAGCGGGAGCCGCCACATTAATAAAACGACTCTCCTCCTCCACCTCCTCCCCCTCACTATCCCTTTGCCCCCAACCTCTCTCTCTCTCTCTCTCTCTCTCTCACACACACACACACACACACACACACACACACACACACACGTGAACAGAGACAAGTATTCACACAAAAGAAAACCTGGTCATACAAAGAAAGTGTCTCTGATGTTTGGCTAGTCTCGCCTCTGTGTTTTAATGAACCCTGTTCAAAGTAAACAAAGACGGAATGAAAAGTAAATTAATTTATACACCTCAAGATGTACAAGCACAGGGTGACTTGGCCACATGTGTTTGTGTGGGTGGCACCCACACACACACACACACACACACACACACAAACACACACACACGTGCGTAAGCACGTCTAAATCCACTCACCTTCATAATTTAAGTGCAGACTTAACTTATTTAGCCGAAGTGCTACGATTCAGACTTAGATGGGATTAAGTCTCGGGCACAAATTAATTATATGTAATGAAACGGGGGCAAGATGAAGGATAAAGCCTCAGATAGACGAGAGCTTGAGGAAAAGGTGGAAATGAAGAGTGAATGACAACCAACAGAACAGCAGACAGAAAGGGGAAACATATGTACAGAAATGGGCACTTGACATTCCTCTCACAGACGAAACAGCCCTCGGAAAAATAAGGAGGTAGAGGACAGGAGGTGCACAGAGACATTATGTGGATAGAAAGCAGGAGAATCCCAAAATAAACAGATTTCTTCTGACGGCCCGTCAACTCAGCCCTCTTTGTCTCGGTCAGTTCTTTTCTCTTTGTCTCCCGTCAGTTCTTTACCCCACTTCCGAGCGAATACCTCAACATTTTACTTGACGGATTGTCCGCGAGCAGCGTGTCAAAGTCTGCATAAAATACATCCAAATGTAAAGAGCTGCAGAAACTTGTATGGCATTCTGGCATGTTTTTTTCTTCGTGTTTCTTTTAGGCCATCCATCTGTCTTTCTGTCCATCCATCTATCTATCTATCTATCTATCTATCTATCTATCTACCCATCCATCCATCCATTCATGCATCCATGTGTGTCTATCTATTCCTATCTAATTTATGACTAAGCAAATCACAAATCGAAAAAAATTAGAAATGACAACACACACTAGAAAACATTCTGACAAAAAATGCAGTTCAGAGCCCGAGTTTTTGAGTGTTTGTAAAACAAAAACAAAAAAAAACAAACAATAAAAAAACGATTCAAGTTGCAATTGTTTGATTGGAGCAATTCAAACAAGTGTAAAGTGGTCATGTTAGATCTCACTTGACCCTTTCATTAAGTTAATGTATGCTTTACTTATTTATCCGTTTAGCAACATATAGTCTGATGGAGAGGAGGCCGATATTGGCACCGATGTCAACATGTTAGCACTCTGGTCACACAAATAAGACCTCCTCCTGCTGCTGCCGCCGCACTGTCCGGACTTCTGAGAGCATTTCAACTTCCTGTTCAGCCCGCTATGAACGCCTACTGCCAAACACACTGTCTGCTGCCTGTCTGTCTGCCTGCCTGCCTGCCTGTCTGTCTGTCTGTCTGCTTGTCTCCCTGCCTGCCTGCCTGCCTGTCTGTCTGTCTGTCTGCTTGTCTCCCTGCCTGCCTGTCTGTCCATCTGTCCGTCTGTCTGTCTGTCTGTCTGTCTGCTTGTCTCCCTGCCTGTCTGCCTGCCTGCCTGCCTGCCTGCCTGCCTGCCTGTCTGTCTGTCTGCTTGTCTCCCTGCCTGTCTCCCTGCCTGCCTGTCTGCCTGCCTGCCTGCCTGCCTGTCTGTCTGTCTGCTTGTCTCCCTGCCTGCCTGCCTGTCTGTCTGCTTGTCTCCCTGCCTACCTGTCTCCCTGCCTGCCTGTCTGTCTGCCTGCCTGTCTGTCTGTCTGCCACATCCTTACCCGATGTCATCACAGACACACTGCTTCCAGTAAGATCAAAACCCAGCCTGGGACGGACTTACAGGCAGGCATTTACAGACATATGACTCTCCATATGTTAATCATTTACGACGAATGTGACTGCAGGAGGGAGCGAGAGACACAGAGATACACATCTACCAAAAACAAAAAAAAATAAGCAACTTGTATGACGTGTTCATTTCAGGGTAAAACACTTCAGGGTAAAAAAAAAAGAAAAAAAAAAACCAAGAATAAGAAATTCAACAAGGAAGTGGATGTCAGAGCCAGAAGTTACTACACGGCACGCTGTGACGTCACCGTGCCTTCTGAACTGCTCCACTAACAGTGAACTGGGTAGTGACCTTGTGTGCACGGCGACTATGGCAAGGTTGTATTTCTGGTTCTGCCCTGCTCTTAGCACTACTGTAACACGGAGCACGCCCGGGTTATAAATTCAAGCAGATACACAAATCCACTACCCAGCTCCAATCCATTATCCGTCAAACGTGTTTCGCACTGACGTCACAGATTACAGCCGCTGGCTTTGCTGTTTCCACTTTAGGGAGCGGGTTGTGCATATTGGCAAATATATTGAGTGGCATATGCAAGATCACAGGACTAGCACATTTTTAAGACCATTTGGCACCCCCCCCCCCGTTTATTCTGAACAAGAGATTAGCATTCGACTGACAGAATGACCCAAAAAAACCTGTTATTAGGGCAAACAGTCTGATAACAAAAAGGTACAATCACCACAGCAAATCAGGCATGAGGACAGCCCCGATGGTTTGGCGGTGGAGGAATGGGAGGAGAAAAGTAAGAGAGATAGAGACATCTCCCCCCCCCCCTCTCTCACTCTCTCTCTCTCCCCTCCTCCACAGAGCTAAATCAATGAGAGCTGCTGAAGATTAATTCCTGTTTAACACATCCTGACGCAATTGGGAGAGGGGCCCCAACAACAGGACAACAGTTCAGCTACCCATACTGCAGCCAGGGGACAATGTCATAGACACACCATAGAGAGAAAGACAAAAAGAGTGAGAGAGAGAGAGTGAGAGAGAGAGACACACACACACACACAGACAAAGTGAGAGAGCGAGAGAAGGCAAAGAATGCACCCTATTAGAGTCTGAGACAACAAAACTAAAAGTAGAAGCAAAACAAAAAATGAAAAAGGCCTCTGATGACTGCGCACAGCAACATGAAGAACAAAAGACGATGAGGGACACAAAAGACCAAACACCGGGCAGGATTCCAGCAGGTGGCTCTACCTGTGCTCCTCCCCTCCACCCACCCACCGCGAGGGACTCCACCCCTTCACCCCCCACCCCACCTCCTCCCATGTTTCCCCATCTTTTCTGAGTCCTGCTCCCGGCTCCGCCTCGTCAGGCCCATCCCTGCACCGATCCCTACCCCCAGCGTCTGACCCAGTCACTAGTATCCTCCACTAACCTCTATCCCCCCTTTTTTTCCATTCAGCAAACATCATACATCACTGTCAGCCTCCTCCTTGTCGATCCATTCATCCCGCAATCCGTCGAGCCATCTTCCCCTGGCGGGCGCCTAGCCTAAATGGAGGCCTAGCTGCCCGCCTGTGACTCGCCTCTCTCCGGTCCCTTCAATTTAGGGTCCCTTGGTGAGCGAGCATAAGATGAGGTGGCGGGTAAGCCTGCACGTCCGCAAGTGTGTCTTTAATGGGGGTTGGGGGGGTGGAGGGGGGGTTGGGGGGGCTATACAGTTGTAAGTCTGTTAGATGGGTGCTGTGCCACAAGCCTCCAGCTCCTCTTCTCCATACCACTTTTACATGGGCAACAGGCAACCACTTCACTCGGGAACAAAGCCGACGACACATTGCTAAATATAAACAGGACTTTTATAATTAACTCAGTCTGGCTTTGCTTCGCACATCCCCCCCCACCCCCAGCCCTGTCCACACGAGCCACATACTCACTGTATGCACCGCTTCCAACTTGTGTTCCTACGTGCTTCCAAGCAGAAGCAGAGCGAGACCCGTTTGTATAATATAGCGAATGACAGTGCCGTCAACAGCTGCTTAGAGGACCGGCTGTCTTGTGCAGAGAATTACGTGACCGGTTAATTTCCCTCTACAGCACCAAAAACTCACCTACACGGTACACAAACACACACGGCGCGTGCATATTTCCATAAATGCATGCCGGCATTTGCTAAAAATAAACAAATAAATAAATAAAACCCGTGCATGTATTCTACAAGAAATTCACTTGCACAGCCGAGAAACAGCCAACGGGGAAAGACGTCCATGATGTTCTGTCAGCGGCCGGGACCCCAGCTGACGGACAGCCGACGTAGGGGACAGGACGGCATGGCATCGCCTTTCTCTCCCCTCGCATCGGATCGGGGTTTTGTAAAAACCAGTATCAGATAATAGTGCAGCGGTAAAAATCGGCTCTTCCAAACGTGATGCCGTTAAAGGCCGAATATGATATATAGACACCCCCCCTCCTCCTCCTCCCACAAAACTCCCAACAATTTTCCGTCTAAATTTTTAATATTGCGACAAGATAGTGGCGCCGGGCTCAGCTGCGTGCGCTACAGCGTCTCCGTCTACACTACCCACAGCAGCAGTTTCGTACGCCAGCTGGAGAGGCTATATGACTATATCGTATATTTATACAATTCGTATGAACTCTAATATATCTTTCGACCATTTGAATAGTTGTCAAGTCCTCTACAATGTGCGTGTGTGTATGCGCGCGCCGCGCGCGCGCTGTTGTGTGTCCTATGTATGCGTTCTCTAAAAGTTCGCGATGTCCACTGTTAACGCTGATCTCGCCTTGTGGACTTACAGCGTGCCGATAAGTTCAATCCTGCCCACACCGATTCGTTCAAATACCCCAGCCGGAGACCAACATGTTGAACTTCTTCAACACGGTGAACGCTCTTCTGTATCTTCAGCTGTCACATAAATAAATGACCATGCACGGTGCCCCCTCGTTCCGGCGGTGCCAATATTGTGTGCGCTGTCGCTGGAAAGCCCAAGTCTGCGCGTTTTGCCTCCCTACCCAACGAGGACAAATTCCGCTCAATGCAACGCCAAACTTGAGCACTTACAATTACGGCGGAGAGCAATCAAAGGACGGTCTTACCAAGCAGACGTGTGTCTCTCTCTACCGCATCAATTATTTCTTCTTTACACCTTTAACTCTCCGCCATCTTCGGCACTGTTTGTTTAAATGGGAAACACTCCCGGAGCGCAAGCAGCCAGCTTGTAAGTTAAAGCGATGGGGCTTCTGGGTAAAGTAGTAAATGGGCTCACGTCGCTGCGCTCATGCCTACGACGCACCTCCCGGATATGGACTACAGTTAGACTACAACCACCCCGCGAGAGGGAGGGGGGCGCAGGCACCGTCTGCAGCCGTGCAGACGGATGTCAGCGACAATATTAGAGTAGAAAGATGCCACGGTGTTTATTTTTAGTTAACCTGAGGAGGGCTTTGAAAAGCAAACAGTGACTTGTTTTGCAAGGGCCTACAGGCTAAAAGGGTGTATCACCTTTCTGCAGTAATACTGTACAGTGTACACAAACTGCACATGGACGGTATCGCACGTAGATGTTAATATTGCTGCTACCATTACTGTTTTTACTGCGTTTACATTATTGTTTTGCATATTGAGCTGTCTGATGCCATTTGCATGTGTATTTTGCATAATACTACATTGGGCACACCTACATACTGCATACACCTTGTATGTATGTATGTAGTATGTATGTATATACACACCTTACTTATGTATGCACACACCTTATGTATGCATGCATGCATGTAGTATGTATGTGTGTATACATTTGGTTGCAGTTCATGGTCTCATTTTACATATCTAGTATTTTTAGTACATGTTTTATCTTGGTTTACCTCTTACTTTGAAATCTTTATTCTTTTAAGCACTGTACCTGTTCTTTTTTCCTTCCTACCTGCTGGTGTAACAACCAAATTCCCTCATGCATAGGGAAATCATTAAATTATCAAATTACGATAGTAATACCCTATAAAATGAAGATACCGCTTTTTCATAAGGTATTTATATATTATTGTAATTATATATATATATATATATATATATATATCATCATAAGGTATTTAGAAAAGAAGATGGCATGTGGTGGCAGCCTAAAGTTAAAAAAGAAGAAGAAGGACATGAGCGTCTGCCAAGTTATTCCTGTTATTACTGTAAACTTACCAGGAATATCTGATTAAATATTAGTGTGGGATAACTTTGAGATGATCGGTAATTACCTCAAAGTAAGATTGACCACAAATACGAATTCGGGCAATATGGCAGATGTGAATTAAATATGTATTTTTTTAAAATGTGTTTATTGGTTTTCATATTTTACAACAACAGTAGATACAGCAAAGCAAGCAGATAAACTTCAAGCATGTAAATAACTTGTAGACACTAGGGCCCCCGACTTAAATGAGCATAATGAACATTTCTTGGTGGGCATAGTACGATAATGTTATACAACTCTTACATAACCATGGGGCTCAAAACAACACAAAGATTGAAATTAAACTCAGCAAAAAACAAAATATACAACATGAAACAAACTGACAGTATTGTTTGTGTTTATATGGCAGTTTTTCCGTTTTTTGTTTTTTTGTTGTTGTTTTTTTTGGCAGCCAGAAGAATAGAATTGCAATTTTGCTCTTGGAAAAGGTATACACTTAAACACAAGGTGCCTCAATTTTGCGATATTTATTACCTACACATGCATGTATGTAGAGATGCATGTATGCATGCATGCACATGTCAATTGTTGTTGCATCTAAATTTTCGTTGGTGAAGACACATCATAACCTCCTTACACTGTAAAAAAGAGGGTGGACTGCCTGCTTTTCATTTGAAAGGGTGAAGGCAATGTGCAACTTGTTGTGAATTGAACATTTTTTTAAATAATGAACTTCCGTTCACCTAATAATTAATAAAGTGGACGTAATGTTCTAATTATCCCACAGAGGCTTCAGATGTGACATTATGGGGCAGCCAAATACATTGAAAATATCTGTTAAGTTGAGAACGACTTAAAGCTATCTCTCAAATAGCATTTTAAACATGTTCACTGAAGTTCCATACAAGTTTTGGTCAAATAAGGAATAGCTGATGACTTTCACAGAGAGGTCGAATAGGTATCACTGAGTGTTTTTCTTTCAATATGTAATATGCAATGTGTCACAGGGGTGCTCTTCGGTAATCCCGGGGCCGGTAGTTGGTATTTGGTTTCTGTCAGATGGATTAGCGTGTCAAATTGATTGGCCATTAAGGTAATTAAGGTACCAGATAAGATTCTTGGAAATAAAAAGTCAGCAAAAGAAGACTGTCATTCATTTTCGTGTGCTAAAATCCGTCCACTTCAGGGAGAATATTGACTTAGTTTTGCCAAGTAATGAGTGTCTTTCATTTCTATGTTTGTATGTAAGTATGTTTGTTAGCAGTGAGTGGTCTCACTTGTTAGAACATATGTATCTAGTAGTTTCAGTTTTATAATTCTTTTTACCTGTACCTATTCTGTTCTCCTATCTATATATGTATGTGTGTTTGCATGCATGTGTTTATGTACGTATGACAATATGTTTTTAAACTAGGAATCATATTTCTAACTTGAATTGCAGCATGGTGGCACAGTGGTTAGCGCTGTCGCCTCACAGCAAGAAGGTCCTGGGTTCGAACCCTACAATTGTCTAACTTTGGGGGGTCATCCCAGGTCGTCCTCTGTGTGGAGTTTGCATGTTCTCCCCGTGTCTGTGGTGGGTTTTCTCCGGGTGCTCCGGTTTCCCCCACGATCAAAAAGACATGCATGTTAGGGTTAATACTGCTGTCTGTGCCCTTGACCGAGGCATGGCAAGACAAACTAGAGCTGGTCCCCGGGTGCTGCACGGCAGCTGCCCACAGCTCCTAGCCTCACAGCTAGGATGGGTTAAATGCAGAACGTAATTTCCCCACGGGGATCAATAAAGTATCTCAAAATCAAAACCAAGAAAATCAAAAATCAAAAATTACTTTAAGTGTTGCGACTGCATACTGTTGACAGGTTGACAGGTTCCCCCCTCATTTAAGGTACATTTAAAGAAGAAGCTTGCGGTCCTGAAGATTTACATGCAAACAGATGTGCTTTTTGATATTTTCTATCACTGCCATATTTAAAACAACAGCCAATCCATAAATATACATGTCATTAATACTTTTGTAGTTGCTCGTTTTAATGGCTACTGACTGCTGGGCTTTTGCAAGGAAAAATTACATCTTTTTACATCTAACTTAAGCCAAATTCCGAAGAAGGAGGCTGGTATAGCAGCAAGTTGGAGAAGTAAAGGCAATCTGCTATGGCAGACCAAGCTTGGAGAAGCCCTTTACCTACAGATAGTAAATACATCATTAATAGTTGATTCTCGAGTTTAACCATGTTTGTATTGGGTTTTTATTTTGTTTCATCAGCAAGGACCACGCCACAACAATGTGAGTTTACAGGTTTAATGAGGAGAGGAAGTATTGGATGATCGGGATGAATAATGGAAGTGAGGGTGAGAATGGATGTGGAGGTCGTCTGATTGGGCTGGTCTGGGAGATCTTGACATACAGTGGCTGGGGAGAAGGAGGCTTGGAGTGGGAGCAGAGGTGTAAAAACCAGGTCCAGAAAGTAAATGTCCAAACTGTGTATTTGCTCCAACCATGTTACTAAACCAGCTGATTTCATTAACTAGTTTTCCCTACCTAGTTGAGGAGTGGTGTTGACTAGAATCTGCTGGTGTAGTGCATGAGTAGAGCAAATACATGGTTTGGATTTTAACTTTCTGGATCTGGATTTTACACCTTTGAGTGGGAGTTCCATCTCTGGTGATGGTTTTCCCGAGCCGACTATGGACCCCCAAAAAGTCGGATTAGATGGAGCTGAGGTGAGCATAGGCTTGATGGAGGTCATTGAGATTATTGGGAATGTAAGAATGATATGCCTGAGATGACCAGCAACCGAGTACTTGAATTATTTGATCTGAGATATCCAGTCTGGCTGCCGTGGAAGCTGCTCCGATGCAGAAGGAATGGACAGAATAGTGTTCTGGAGATATGCTGTGGATGCAAAGAATTTGTTGGAAATGCTTGTTAAACCAGAATCTGGTGGCCATTTTCCTGGTTTCAATAAGAAAGAACGGGTCTTGAGATGAGGTGTTTTCAGCATACCTGGGCAGATATATTTAGACAGTTGCTTATATGGCCTGAGGTGTCTAGACGGAAGATGTATATGGGAAGTGAAGCTCCTAACTGGTCAGTTTAACTTCTCCCGAATGGAAATATGAGAGTCAGGGGTGTGAATAGTGTTGTCTAACAGACTGAGATGAATAGATGGCTTATGGGTAGAAGAAGTTGGAGCGAATTCAGAGCACTGTAAGAAGCCGAAAAAGGCCAGCAAGAACATGGGTTCTAAGGTTAGGTTGACTGAGGGAGATGAGTAGCCTGATCGTAGCGAAAGGATGCAGAGGCTGAGAATATCGGATGTGAGTGGCAAGCGCTTTGCAGAGAGGGTTCTTGTTTTCAAAAGCCTTTCAGAAGCATGGAGATGTAGGTATAGGAGCAGAGGGACAGTGATTGCCAGTGACCAGTTTGAAGAAAAAGTTGATTCCTGACACGTAAGTCTGGATGGTGGAGGAGCAGATTTTTGAGTGGAATGAGCATGGGTGATAAAGTTGCATATAGACATAACATCTATTGAGGAAAAGGACAGTTGGTAGGTGCCAAGATATGCCTTGAAACAGTTCCAGCCAGTTAGGTAGGCTGAGAGTGTACATCTAAATTTCTGAAATGAGAATTGAGAATGAATCAGCAATGCAGTTGTGGTGCCCGGGGACATGTGCTGTGCGGAGGAGGAACAGATGTTATGCAGAGATTAATGTGAGTCTGCGTAGGAACTACTGGAGAATGAGATCAACCTTGTTTGTGATCTCTACTACTGCTGTGCTGTCTGAGTGGATGAGTATAGACTTCCTAGACTATTCATGCCCCCAAAATGGCGGCTATTATGATGGGGTACAGCTCATGGAGTGTTGACGAGGGGAAAACGGACTGTAGGTCAAGAGAACTGAAATCTGGGGGCCATTTGGAAGCAAACCATCTCCTGCAATAGTAACCCCTGAAGCTTATGGTAGGAGCTGAATCGGAATAAAGTCGAATGTAGTCAATGTAGTCGATGTAGAAAAAAGAAACGCCATTCCAGGAAGACAAGAATTGTTACCAGAGTTGCATTTCCAGTTTGCATGTGTCGTCTAGTGTGACTCTGTCATGGAGAGATGGCTGCTGCTTTGTTAGAAAGTTGGATAGGAATGGTTTCCCTTGGGGAATTATGCATATAGTATAATTGAGGTGGCCGAGAAAGCTAGCAGTTGCTGCTTTGTGCATGTGCCTGCTGGCAGATAATTCGACAGAAGCAGTGTGACGCACTGCATCTTGAGGGGCAGAGATGCCTGGAAGGAGATAGAGTCCAGTCTATGGAAGTGCAAGGCCCTGAAGTTCCCTCTTTGGAAAGTGGGACACCGAGTTCCGAGAAAGTTTTGGTAAAAGTAGAAAGTCCAAGGTATGGAGGTGAGGATGGAGGGGTGACTTGATAAGTGTACCAAGGTGCTTTGCTAGTTAGACTGCTGATGTGGTTGGATTGTGGGGACAGCTATTTCTTGCATGGGCACTGCCACAGAAGGAGCAGGTGTGCAAGAGTTGTCTACTGTTGGAAAGGGAGCAGCCTAGATCGTTTTAAGTTATTGCACTGCATCCTGCCTCCCTGATAGAGGACTGGCTGTCCCCCATTTGTCAATGCCCTTGGGGGTGGGAACATTAACCGTGGGGTATGTCGATGGGCTTAGGGATGATGGGAGGTGGCAGTACTGCGGGAGACAAGCGGCTAAATACTGGGGTACTGCGCGAGGAAAAGTGGCGTGAAGGAAGGGGGATGATGACCCTGCATGTTGTAGCCGGATGTGAGGGGGCTCCACATAAGTGGCAGGAGAGTGATATGCGAGCTGCAAAAATGCGGCAGTATATTTCTGAATCTAAGACGCCCCAGTAAGTCCGCTGGTTAAACTGTAAACTCCATGCTGCCTGTGTAACAAAAAGAACATTATAGCTGTAAAAGACCGTCCCTCCAAAGCTTAAGGCCATATCAAGAATGACTGAGAGGTAGTCGTCAAGCTCAGACCTTCGGTCTGGATACGCTGAGCAGATTATGTCTCAGTATAATGAAAATGCTAGAGTGAATTCGGTGGGAGTGATGTCTTTTGACCGGGAATGAACCGAATGACTAAACTGCATTAAGCCTTGGCTAGTCTGCAGTTCCCTTGGCTGGCTGATATTGGTGAGGGACGGCTGAGGAGCTGTGTTAGATCTATATAGTTACTGGAGAGGATTTGCTGGTGTAAAGCTGGAGGAACAGGAGAAGGGTGATTGAATGACGAAGCTGGTTACAGGGGTGGCGTTGCTGTGGCTAGGGTGAAAAGATTGTTACATGTAGAAAAACATTTGGGTGTTGGGGAGGGAAGGGAAAAATGATAGACCATTAGGAAATGGAGGAGGAGGCTGAAATGATTCAGTTTGGTTCATCTGACATGTCACTGGGTGAGGCTGTTGGATTGCCGTGTTGGCTGTTAGGGAAATATTAGAAGTAGTAGGAGTCGTGTTGCTGTGTATGGCTAAAGAAAGGGTAGAGGACTGGATGATGGGATAGAAGGATGTATGCGCATGGCGATTTTGTGAAGCCTGCAAACAGGGATGAAAAGAAAGATGTGGTGAGCTGAGAGAAATCAGACATGGAGGAAGCAGGCACAGGGGGAAATATGACCTGGCCCCCTCTAGGGGAGGCTGATGATGCTGGCTGTGGCCCAGGAGGAGGAAGCACCATGACTTCAAGACTGATGATCCCGGAGATGGGTAGCTCAGGTGGGGATACCGCAAGCGCTGGAGGCTCAGAGTTTGCTGTGGCTGGAGTGTTGGTGGATGCCAAGCAAAGCTGAAACAACCTAGTTTTATTGTCGGAGCGACTGAAGGGAATTAATTTCCTCTCTAGGGCACTTTGAAGGCGAACGACGGTCCTGATGTTTGTTTAGGGATGTGGAAGTGGAGATGGCCAATGCGATGAAGGCGTACCTCGAGTGCGCCAAGGAGGGATATTGGGAGTTGGTTGTGAGGCAGGCCCCTTTGGTCTGCTGTGAGAATTGACATGATTGGAAAAGAATCGCTGTCGAGTAGATCGTCGGCTGAATCGTATGGATTGATTTGCTGTTCAGGATTTGCTATTTTGAATTAATGCGATGAGTGCAGGCACAAAGCACAGTCGGTCATCGAGAGAATGGCGACAAATGGTGCTGGATGGGTTGACCAGGTGCACGCAGGCTTGCCAGGTGAGAAGAGGAGTGGTTGTGGCATGGCCCTGCTCCCGAACCTTAGTTAACAAGTTAACTTAATTTGTTCATTTGTTTGGCGGTTGGAAAGGTCAACCACACATGAGACTGTTTCGTTTCACATAGATCTCTTGAATTTAGAATTGACAAACAGCAATGAATTACCTGGATCACCAAAGGTGTCAGTAAGTTAAACTAAAACGACCTGGATTTCACTCCTACCTAAAACGGCCATGGGCCGTCAAAATGACAACCGTTTTTTTAACTTTATATTCTATCAAGAAAAATACCCAATTGAAATATTAATGCATTGCAAATGTTAGTATGTCTGTTAGGAAATGACTGACACCAAAATTAACATTTTAACAACTATAATACTATTTTTAAACAATTTAAACTCCAGAGAGACATGGTCGAACTTGAATAGCAAAACAGAAAGTGAAAATATTACCTGAAAAACATAACAAAAAACGCATATTGCTAATCTAACAAACGTAACCAGGCTTATGAAAAGTGAAATGTAAAAAAAGAACTGAAAATATATATTGAAACAGTCCCAAACAATGACCGGAACTTAAAAACAACTAGAACGACCGTGCACGGTCATTTTGACCGCCACGGTTTTTAAACTGTATATTTTGTGAAAATAAATACCCAATTGAGATATTAATGCATTACATATGTTAGTAGTAGTTAGTATTGTTGAGCTGGGGTGCGCAATCTTCTTGCGTATGGAGGATAAGCAAAGCTTGATTCGGTTTTCTCTTTAGCCTTTAACGGTAGGCATATTTATTTAGGCAAATACAGCAGGTCTTAGCGCTTTACTACCGACTCTTACAACACACTGTCGCACACTGAGAACGTGGCGACGTCGCATCTGAATCTACCGTAATACAATGAGTAAGGGCGCCATCAAATAACAACACTTAACACCCCCACTCGCTCTTAGCTCATTGGATTACCTGGGAAACAACACAACAAAAATAAGGCTTCTTCTTTACCTTGACAACGAGAACACACTGCACTTCTAAGTGCCAAACATGTCTTGAGCAAGCCTCTTTAGCTTTAGCTTGGTGGCTGGCTTTGTCATTACATCAGCGATCATTTGCTCAGTAGGACAGTATTCGAAGATTACCTTTCCATTATGTTTTTCTCTTGTATACACACAGTGAACAGCGGGATTCTGTACAAAACCATTTTCACACAAACATGTATGTAACATAGCATTTCAGTTTCTGCCTGATTGCTTTAGACCATAGAGAGACTTATGCAACTCGCATACTACCTTTTCACACGTTTCTGACTTTTTCTCATAACCTTCTGGTTGCTCTATATAGATTTCACAGTCAATTGGTGCATGCAAATAGGCTGTCTTAACGTCCATCTGGTGTAAGACTAGGTTCTCCTGCGCTGCCTTCTGCATGACCACTCTTACATTTGTCATATCAGCTGTGGGTGAAAATGTCTCCTCGTAGTCAGTTCCTGGTTTCTGACTGTAGCCTTTTGCTACGAATCTCACCTTGTACTTATCAGATCAATCAATGTCACACTTGAGTGTGTAGACCCATCTACCCCCCCACTGCCTGTTTACCTGGTGGCAACTGGGTGAGGCTGAAGGTCTCGTTCTCCTCCAGTGATCGCATCTCCTCGTTCATGGCGTTTTTCCACTGCCTTGATTTGGTTGACGCTATGGCGTCCTGGTAGGTTTGAGGAATGTCGCATACTGCTCTCAAGAGTCCATGCATGTTCACAATTTGTCCTCTGTATCCTCAGTCTTGAATTCCTGTTGGTAAGCTGGTTTCCTCTTGGTTCGCGGTGGGTTCCTGCTGATTACAATCTGGGCGACTTTGCCTGGCTGTGTGCATTCAGTCTGTTCAGGGAAAGTCCCAGAAACTCCACTCTGAACATCCTGACCTGGTACATTTTCCATATTTTCATCAACATTTTCTTCGCTGTCATTTACCCTGGGATGTACATTCCTATCACCATATTCTATGTATGCCTCAGGTGTTTGGATTCCCTTTTCTTTGGCTGTCTTGGTTGTGAATTTCACCAACCTGTGCTTTTGGACCCTCTCTGTGTCTGGATAGTACACTAGATAAGCTGGGCTGTTTTTATCATAGCCAATGAAAACACCTTGCTCGCACCTAGAGTCTATCTTCCCTTTCTCTTGCTTGTAAGCAAAACACATTGATCCAAATTTCTGCAGTTTGGATATGTTTGGTTTCTTGCCTGTGAACAGCTCGTATGGCGCTTTCTTTGTGCGCCTGCTGTAGCACCTGTTCCTCACATTAGCTGCTTTCTGCATAGCGTAGTTCCATAGCTTATCTGGTAACTCGCTTTCTATCAGTAGGCATCTGCTCATATCATAGAGAGTTCGCCAACCTCTCTCTGCTGTGCCATTTTGGTGGGGCGAATAGGGTGCAGACGTCTCGTGTCTAATCCTATTCTTGGTTAACAGTGCCTGGAAGTCTCGGCTTGTAAACTCAGTGCCGTTATATGAACGGATACACTTGACTTCTCCGTAAGGTGCTATGTCTGCTAAGAACCTTTCTGTGGCTTGCACTGTATCACTCTTGGACCTTAGAAAATACACCAACACGGTACCTGAGTAGTCGTCTGTAAAAAAATGTGCATATCTGTACCCTTCTATGCTTGGTGTTGGCGTGGGACCGGCTAAGTCAGTGTGGACTAGTTCTAAGGGTTTCTTAGCCTTTCTGTCCGGCTCCCTATTTCTTGTCTGGGTGAATTTGCCCTGTGTACACACTTCACATAACTGATATGGTCTGACTGCACTTCCTTTTATCTCCATGCCTTTCACTACACTTTGTAATTTTTGTACATCTTTGTAGTTACAATGACCCAAAATTTCATGCCAAGTTTGCATGTCGTGACACCCTTTACATTGGTCAACACTCTCCTCAACAGTTGGCAAGTAATACAAATTTCCACTCTTGTGGATGTCAAACCTGCTACCGTCCTTGGTAACCATGCGACTGTCCTCTTTCTTGAAAGTGATTGTCGCCCCTCCGTTTGTTGCTCTTGCCACCGAAAAGATGTCATGTGGGTATGAAGGCATGTACAGTGTATCCCGTAGCTGTGCTCTGTGCTGTCGCCCGGCGCTGTCTAGTAGACATATCATCACCGTTCCTCTTCGTTGTGCTATTCCACTGCACTTGGTGCCATCGGCTAACTCCACTGAATGGGTCTCCAGCTGGAATGAGTTGTCGAAACTTTTAAACTTTCTGATGTCGTTCACGATGTGGGATGTTGCTCCTGCATCCACCATGATGCCTTTCATCTTCATGTTGTCTGGTGGTCTCTCGTTCCTTGTGTGCTTGGCCTTGAAGAGATGGTCTTGGTCGCTATTTTGTTCCTCCGCGACTTTTCTGACACCATCTTGTTCCCCCTTTTTCTTGCACAGGGATTCTTGGTGTGTATTATTTTTGCAGTAACTGCACCACACTTTTCGAAAAAATGTTCTTGCCTTGTGCCCTTTTATTCCACACTTGTAACACGTCATGATGGCATCTTCATCTTTTCTGTTGCTAGTGTGCGTCTTGGTGGGGCCTCGGCCTTGCCTTGCACATGTCTTCATCACATTATCCGTAGATCTTGCCGTGTTCATTTTCTCCGCCTCTTCATAGACCCGTAGTCTTCTTTTAAAGTCTGCGAACATAACGTTATCTTCGTTTTGTGTTAACTGGACGGCTAGCGGCTTAAGAGTCTGTTAGCCCGCCTAGTATCATGGCTACGGTCAGTCCATTACTCATGGTCTCGCCTGCATGTCTGAGTCGTAATGAGGTTCTCGCTATTTGCCATGTGTAGCTTGGTCAACGACGTGTACAAATTTATTATTGTAATGTTCTTTCAGTATTCTCAGAGCCTTCCTGCCATCATCAGCGGCTTCATGTCTTATCAGCGATAGGCTTTTACCATCTATCAGTCTTTTTAGCTCAGCATAGCAATCAGCATTCTTCCTCCTATCTTCAGCTACCTGTTCTTCGCTAGCGCCGGAGGGCTCACGTAAAATAGTCTCTTTTAGCTTCAGAGTATGTAAACAGCCTAGGAATCTTGTTTCCCAAAGGTCATACTTATCTTCGGATCCGTCGAACAAAAGCTGCGGTGCCAAGACTCCTGTTGCTCTGCTTGCCATTTTGCTAACGCGCTAATTTTACCGTGGCCTACAAGCTTGCTATACTTTTTCTTTGCTAAGCTAGCTTGTTAGCTTCATTGGCTAACGCATAATACGTCGCGTAAAACTTCTTCCGAGAATATAAACAAAGATTAAGAAACTCTGTGATATAAACGCTCACTTATCTCAAAGCTGGTCCACACAGCCTGTAGAAGTTCCGTGTAATGCTTCGCGTTAAACTTCTTCTGGAACGCTAGCTTGTGTCCAACTCTGCCTGGGCCAACAGCCTGTTGAGCTGGGGTGCGCAATCTTCTTCTTGGGTATGGAGGATAAGCAAAGCTTGACTCGGTTTTCTCTTTAGCCTTTAACGGTAGGCATATTTATTTAGGCAAATACAGCAGGTCTTAGCTCTCTACTACCGACTCTTACAACACACTTACAACACACACTGTCGCACACTGAGAACGTAGCGACGTCACATCGGAATCTACCGTAATACAACGAGTAAGGGCGCCATCAAATAACAACACTGAACAAGTATGTCTGTTAAGAAACTAACTGACTCCAAAATTAAAAATTTAACAACTTTAATATTATTTTTCAAACAATTTAAAATGGCCTCTGTCCAACGCCAGTGAATACTGCAACGCCTCGGTGGTAGTCATGATGCGTCGGAAACGGCATCTGTAACCAGACATGTTGTAATCAAAAATCAAGTTTAGACTATTACTCTGCACTGGAGAACGCTAATGTGTTTCTAGGACAGAGCAATGAACTTCGCGAAGGAAACTGATGCGACCGACACACGTCGTAAATAGTGACGACGCGCACGATGACGTGCAAAATACGCGCCGTCATTTTGACCGCTCATAGTCGTTTTAGGTAGATCTTATCATAACTTTTTTGTGTTCAATTGGTCTAAAACTTATTTTAATGCAAATATATGTGATTTTAGGTGCATTCACGGAGCGGCAGGTCTGGATCATCCCCCCCCCCCAAAAAAGTTATTAAACTTTGAAAAGCCAAAACCGTCAAAATTACGGCCATGGTTTAAAGATGTAAGAAATATACCATAAATACATGTATGGGTTGGTAGCTTGTAATAGTAAGAAAGGTTTCAGAGATGTTTGACCGTTCATGAGAAAGTGGTGAATGTCTTTGTATGTCTGTTGTAATGCCACTAGGAAGACGCCATGCAGTCTGCTGGGAGAGCGATGCATGACGTCACGTAGACTCAATGCTGAGAAACTTCCCCGGTGTCACTCTTCAACACAGAAGAGACAAAACACATCAGCCGAAATCAACTTCCGCAGGCAAGATGGTGGAAAGTGACTGGGAAGGCAGTGAGTAACAATGTCCCTTAATGGAGGAAAATGGTGTAAAAAGCAATCGATTTGATGACCTGCCGTCCTGGTGCGTCTTGCTTGCCGTGAGCTAAGCAGGCTTTGACGTCAGAGCATTTACACAACACATCCAGGGAAATTCTCTGAGTGGTTAGAGTAGTTTCATAAAGTCATCAATTAAATTGTCAATTCTGCTTAAAAACTGACTTACAGATATGGCTATCTTAGTTATTTTCAACCCATCCATCCATTATCCAAACCGCTTATCCTGTTCTCAGCGTTGCGGGGATGCTGGAGCCCATTATCCCAGCAGTCATTAGGGGGCAGGCGCGGAGACACCCTGGACAGGCTGCCAGACCATCACAGGGCCGACACACACATTCACGCCTAGGGACAATTTAATATGGCCGATTCACCTGACCTATGTCTTTGGACTGTGGGAGGAAACCAGAGCACCCGGAGGAAACCCACACAAACACGGGGAGAACATGCAAATGCCACACAGAGGACAACCCGGAACAACCCAAAGGTTGGACTACCCCGGGGCTCGAACCCAGGACCTTCTTACTGTGGGGCGACCGTGCTAACCATTGCGCCACCGTGCCGCATTATTATTATTATTATTATCATTATTATTATTATTATTATTATTGTTATTATTATTATTATTGTTATTTATTATTATTATTTTCAACCATTGACATGAATTGTTAAGTTTATTTCATAATATTTTTCCTTACTATATTTTTTACCATCTGTTTACTTTTCCTTCAAACAAAAAGGAAGATCTTCAGGACTGCAGCTTTAAAATACTGTTGGATTTTAAACGAACACTGAAGTGTAGATCTTTTTTTTTTTTTGCAGAAATATGACCAGTTCACTGACAATTGCCACTGCAGAAGGAGATTCTATGGACGGGGTGTGTGTAACTGGTGGGACACCGGCTCCTTCGGGCTACCCATCTCTTATGGATGAGGCCCATATGTGGGCTCCATATGTGAGTTGGCAGGGACAGCGTACAGCAGTGACGTCAGAGCCAGGTGGCCTATGAACTGGGGCACATTGGCACAGCACCCTGACCCCTGCCAAGATATATTCAGCAGACAGCGATGGCACCAAAACCCCTCACCATGGTGATACCGGCTAGGGAAGTGCACACAGAGACAAATTCAACCTAGTCATGCATGCACACAGACACACACACAGACACACACAAACACACACACACACACACACACACACACACACACACACACACACACACACACACACACACACACACACACGCCAGTGGTGAAGGCGGGAACGAGAAAAAGATGAAGTTTCATTTAGAAGGAAATTGAAGTGGAAAAAGACAAAAGATCACAGATAACAACAGATAACGCTTGATGCCTTTCAGTGACAGGTAAGAACAGTAATTGAGAAAAGGGTTAAGTGTTAGAGAGCCAGATTGAAGGAAGACGGAAAAAAAGGGGAAAACTGTGAGTGAGGAGGGAGTGATAAAGTGTTTTGGCTCACAGAAACAAAACAGTAAGCTAAATCTATGAGTTGGCTTGTATAGGGAAAGGTTATGGGAACCAGGGGGGTCCATTTAGGAGAGAAAAGGAGCGCAAGAAAGTAAAGAAATGAGTATTGAAGAGGAGCTGGAGTGATTGGCAGTCATAGCTTGGATATAATTCACATCACAAAGGAGCAGTAGACATATTGAAAAAAATAGCTCAATGAGATACCAAATGAGAGATCCACAAATGGGAATACTCCATGAAGACAGAAATCGCAGGAGATTGTGAAAAGCATTAGAAATGTCCCATTGATTCTTGCACTTTTCTTTTCTTCTTGCATTTTTGATCATGTTGCGAGAATGGATCGAGCGCAGCACCCGTGCAACTTTTTCAGGAAGGAGAAGGGACGGTGGCTGTGAACATCATAACCCTAATAAATAATTTACATGACATTTTGGGGTTTTGGGTCATTGCCTTGTGTTCTTACTTCCCACAGTTATATGCGTCTCCTGGTGAAGGATGGGTTTGGCTTCAGTTTTCCTCGCCTACGCCCAAATCCTACGCAGCACAGACGGGCTCGACGCTAGCTTGGCTTCGTCTGTCCTCGCCCATTAACATGCATCGTCAGCAGGTGCTGAAAGACAAGCGGGTGAAACGGAAGAGACAGGACCAGGTGGACTTTAGCATGGTTACCTTATAAAGAACTAGAGGATGAAATGTAAGGTTAAGCGTAATGGCATTTTTATTATTATTGTTATTATTTATTTTATTTTTTGTTTATTGCCATCATAACCACCAAGAAGCACGCCCCGCTATCAGAGGAGTTCACACACAGGTGAAGGCCCTTAGCCAAGCCAAGGTTTCCTCCTCTCCCACCTTTTCATCATTCCTCCTCATTTGGCTTTATGCCAATGATGGGCACTGAGGTTGACGAAGGGAGCAGAGAGGCCGTCCTTCAACCAGAGGACGGGTTCAAGTCGGTGTCCACGCAGCAGCCATCTCATTAGACCGTCCATGAAGTCAGAGACTGAATATCAGCCGCTGCAGGGGGAATATTGTGTGGATGACCCTGCACTTTGACCTCCCAATGGAGAAGGGGTCAAGAGGTCAAGGGAAAAGAGGAATTTCCCTACAGGGGATCAATAAAGCAACGTATTAGGTGCACTATTATCTCATGTAGGTGTCATTTGAAACCGTCCTCTTCTGAAAGGATGGTATAAAAGCGTATGAATTTCCCATGACTGATGATAATTATTCGTATAATCTGAAACACGATTTTTTTTTTTGGAGGGGGGGAGGTGGATTTCCCCCCCTATTTCTCCCCAATTTACTCTTGGCAATCCACCCACTCTTCCGAGCCGCCCCTGTCATTGCTCCATCTCCTCTGCCGATCCAGGGAGGGCTGCAGACTACCATATGACTCCTCCGATACATGTGGAGTCGCCAGCTGCTTCTTTTCACCTGACAGTGAGGAGTTTCGCCTGGGGGGATGTAGCACGTGGGAGGATCACGCTAATCCCCCCCCAGTTCCCCCTCCCCTCCTGAACAGGCACCCCGACCGTCCAGAGAGGGCGCCGTTCAGTGACCAGGACACATACTCACATCCGGTTTCCCACCCGCAGACACGGCCAATTGTGTATGAAGGGACGCCCGACCAAGCTGGAGGTAACGCAGGGATTCGAACCGGAGATCTCTGTGTTGGTAGGTAACGGAATAGACCACCACGCCACCCAGATGCCCCCTGAAACACAATTTTGCTGACGTCTCGCTGTTTTCTGTACTCTGCTCAGGGCAAGCAAAACAAAAACCATATGTGCACTTTCTCAAAATAATTGCTGGCATAAAAGCGAAGCACATCATGGCACAACTAATATCTGCTGTTATGCTCCATCATCATACACATTGCTAATACAGCTTTCATAGCTTGTACAAGTCCACTCGAGTCTAGTTGTATGGCTCCAAATCACAGCGACAGTCTCAGATTGCTTTTCATTCAAACAGTTGTAACCGGTTATTTTCTTGCCCGGTGCGGGATTCGATATGGGGTGGACTGCACCACAAGGCGACATCACTAACCGCTCGGCTGAAGGGTCAGACCCATTCGCTGGGGACTAACGTGTCTTATTAGTAGTTTACACAGTGAAAAAAGGCTCGCTACAGAAACACAGCACACGACACCCTCGAACCCTTGACCTTCAAAATAAAATAAAATAAAGCATGACATAGCCGCCGCTTGTCTCATCCTGGACAAATCAAGGTCTGAAATCAGTTGTATGTGGAAGACGCAGACAGACTGATGCATTTCCTCCGCAGAGACCCATGGAGTTAGTCTGCGCCGTCCATTGATGTTAATCCGGGAGAAATCTCGATTCTGGGTCCACATGGCCTCGACTTGCAGCCCGACCCACACATGCGCCCAATAGCACCACATCTGGTTACCATTCTTAGCACCCGAGTGCTTCACCCCCCTGTTTCGACTTCCCGGTCATGGAAAAAAAAAGGTAAAATAAGACGCACTAATTGATTCGCCGCAAGTGGATGGGTGGCAGCCAGGGGATTGTCACGCTTGTTTTCCATATGACGTTGCTGAGAGGGAACCTTTCAACATTTAGGGGACTGCGGAAAGCGTTGGGAGGGTGAGAGGAACAGGGGAAGCTGCTTAGCATTCCACACAGGTAGGGAGGAGGCTTCAGGAAAGCAGCGGAGCAGTCGCCGGCATGCGTGCACGTGCACGGGCACACACACACGTGCACGGGCACGCACGTGCACCCACAGACATATACACAAACATACATGCGTGCATACATACAGGTGTGAGACACATGTTGCAGACAGATGTGGGGACCTGGGGCGGGTTAACATGCAGATATTCCTGTAAAACAGTTGGGGATTTATGTACATATGTGTGTAGGGGAGGTGTAAGGAGGTGATACAGCCAAGCCAAAAACAAAAAAATACCCTACCTCCAGGTTGCCAACAGGTTTGATGGTTATTTTTTCCCCCACTCAACTCACATTGCAAGTGCCCAGTGTCAGCAGCCGTGCCCAGTCTGGGCAAAGGGGATGAGGTGAGGGAGGTGCTGGGTATGAAATACAGCGTGGGGTGGCCGGCCCGGGAGGACATTGCGTAAACGCATCTGACCCAGGGACATTCGTGAGGGAGTGAGATAAAATGAGGAGGCTTTTATAGGAGAGATAAAACAAGAAACGACGTGGGAGCGACCTGGAGGGCTCTACTGACTGGTAGATGCGAGTAGTATTTAGAAAAAAAATGCAAAAACAACAGTGGTAACAGGCAGATTGGCTGCTGGAGGAAAACACAGCGGGGAGGAAGGACACAGATCAACAGGAAGTCTCGAGATAATGGTACCGAAAACAAAAAAAATGACTTCGTCACGCTCTCATAGAGCTGCACACTCTCAGGCCCAAGTCAACTGTCAGCCTCTGTTGGTGAAACCCTCCCTAAACATCAGCCAATAATCAATACGGCATGATCGGAGAGATAAGGCAAAACATTGGTAGCTGTGCAGTCATTGGCTGAAGAGCCCCGAGGGAGGAAGCAGTCGATGTCTAGAAACAGAAACCCCCAGATTTCTGTTCACTATTACTGTCGTGGTGCAAACGTCCATGTTTTGCAGAGATCGTTGAGATGAGGGAGTGACGAGGCTAACAAAGACACGGCAACTTACTGGTGCTGTCAGCTACACAACATCCCATCCACCCCCACAGCAGGCATGCGTGTGTGTGCATTATAACATGCACACAATTGGGAGTGCTCGTGGACTAGTGCTCGCGTGTACACATATACAATATGGGGACCCTGTTGCATCCCATAAAATACTCAAACACACACACATGCACGTGCATCCACACGCGTGCAACAGCCTGATGTGTACTTAATCTTCATCTACAGCATCTACAGTTGAAGCTGAGGGTACAGTTGTTTGTGGATGTTTGCAGACCATAGCAAGAATGACAAGGCACAATACTGCAAAACCACATTCCATCTCTCCCATTTGCACTGATGCCCCCCCCCCCCTTGTACTTCTCCCTGTTGTCTGCCCCCCCCCCCCACTTTCCTGGTCCTTTGTTTTGTTTTTGGTACACCAGCTGGTTTCCATCCCACTGTCTCTTGTCTCTCCAGATGTTGTTGCCCCCTCTGCACTTTGTCCTTCGTCGTTCCGCACCTGCTCTACAGCTCGTCTCACACCTCTCTACTGTTCACTGTAATAAGCCTGGAGATCATGAGCGCCTTTTCAGATTTCTGTGGTGCATTACGGACCACTGCGAGGCAAGCACCGAGCAACCAAACCTTGCCGAGAGCAGCTGCAACCCGATTTGCTCATTTGAGACAATCAATGAAAATAACACTGAAGGATGGCAATACTTCCAGGAGATTACACACACACACACACACACACACACACACACACACACGTGCTCCGATGCACAAAGACGCACACGCATGCTCCAGTACAGCTAATTGTTGGCCATTAGTCGGCGAGTCTGGGATTACATGTCTTATTAAATACAGAATTTCAAATGAGCTTCGTTAAATAAGAAAGTACTCCCCTTTTAATGAACCTAATTTATATGGAAATTACACATAATACTGACAATTCTGCGGGAGATTTATCCTCGCTGGATGAAGGGGAGGAATTAAAGGGAAAAATGGGAGTGATTTTCTCCTTCGGTCACAGCGTCCGTTCTTTAAATTTACCTTGGAAACACGAAAGGACGAGCGCAGGCGGCTTGGGAATTAGGATTCACCCTTGGGGTGACGTATAGGGTCAAGACTGTGTGTGTGTGCGCGCGCGCGTGTGTGAACTCCTGTCCTTGCGGTGACCCTGCAGAGCTGCAGCGTGCTCTCTCGCCTCTCCCTGATCCATCATGCCGTCTGACCGCCCAGAGAAAAGCCATTACTCTGAAACAACATTGCACATTAGCGATGAGCTGCAGGTGTCTCTTTTCTTCTCATCCTTTATCCTCTGTGGATACAGACGTCGTGGTTACCACCTGCCCGATCAGTCAAGTTTGCGCGACAAACGGCGCAACAGGATTGCGCATCTCTCGCCTTCAATCACTCTCACTCTCAAAGGACGTTTTGCAAATGGCACATTGAGAGTGCTGTTGCTTGGCTGCATTGTGAACAGTGTTTATCGGCGCTAGATGGCTTAATAGGTGGCACACTAACGTGTATACGTCGGTCGGTCTTTCGGCTCTGAGAGGTGATTTATTAATGCAGCTCTGCCTGCGCCCCCTCCGCCTCTGTCCCCCAGGCGACAGCTCGTCGCTGCCCCCTGGTGGTCACGGCTTGCCACGACGGATTCTTTGTCCTACTTCCTGAAAAATGTAAGGATGCATCATGCTATTAACGTTTATGCCGATAACTGATAATTTACATGGTCATTTAGGCAAATACCAATATTTTCTTCATTTCACTGCAACACCGCCACGTGTCTTAGCTTCCATCAGTGCGGTCTACATGTTACTATACTGCAACTGGGATGCTTGGTGAAGATGCAGACGTCCAACGTTGTTTTATCAGTATGTGTCCTTGTTTAGTACCGAACACTACCATTTCCAAGGGTCTGCACTCACTGAAGGAGATGAGCACAAATTACTTCAACTTAAATGAACAAGTAACATTTACTTTGGCATATTTTCAATATCTTTGCTCTTGTGTATTTGTTCTACAACAGGTTATTCTTTAAAGCTCCCCTGGGGCATGCTGGCTGTCACACTGTTGCCTTGAGTGAGAATAATTTTGTGTAAATATCGAAAGGGCATACGTTTCTTTGTGGGCTACAGCGCGGCCTGTCTGTCCATCAGCAGCCCACAATTAATGCGTCATCATACCAGTGTGACATATCGGGTACAATTTTGATATCTGATAACTCATTATCTTGTAATAATTGGCCGATACCGATAAGTTGACCGACATATCGTTCAACCCAAGAAAGACATAGTCAAATAAGGTACATAAACAAACTTATGGTGTGAAATAGTGGTTAGCCTAGGATGCAGTGAGCCTTTTGCAGAGAAACGGCAAAACCCAGGAGAAATGTCCTGGAAGTACAGCAGAAATCTTCCACTTAGGTTTCAAAAATAGCTGGCATGGTTGTTCAAGTGACCTTTTATAATGTGCAGAGTGCACCTTAAAAGTGCCACGTTCCTGTGTCTTTTTCATCATTTCTTGGTGGGGAGAGAATGCAACTGTTCCACCTGAAGGGAAGTGCATGAAAAAGCTGTTTGTGTGCCGCTTGTATAATCGTCAAAGGCTTTATTCAAACATGAAATAAAAAAATAGAGACAACGAAAAAGAACATAACTCACCAGAATTTGCATAAATATATACCATCAGAGCATTTCAGACAACATCGTTGAAAAGGAATATATCGCAACATCTATAAACAAGCAGCAAAATAACAACAAACAAGGACAGTGCATGATGAAATATCAGAATATGCTAATCAATAAGATTTGTGTACCTGCAGTACAGTTTTCTTTTTCATATGGATCTCGCTGTCAATGGCATTGATTGTTGCCACCTAGAGGTCGTTGAAAAGGTTGAATCATTGGTTTTTGTTTTTTTCTATAAATATTTATCAATTACAAAGTGAAATAAAATGCATACATCGCTATCTAACAAGGCCAATTGATAATTACAAGAGAATCGATGCAGAAACAACCCAAGGTGAGAAGTGTTATGGTGCTCTGACTCAATGCATATAATACAAAAAGTGCATTCTAGTGGGATTTTATAGGCTACTGTATCTCACAGCGAGCAGGTCATGTACTACACTGTGGCTCACGTTCTGGAAGCTGATCTTCCACTGACCATGGTATGACACTTGATGAAATGGAAAAGTCTACCAAGCGCTCCATCCTGGCTTCCCATCTGTCTGGCTTTTCACCTGCAAGCACAAGTGGGGCTGTCGGTGTTCAACGACACTAAAATGCCTGCGGAAGTCACCCTTGAGCAATTAAGCACTATAGGGAAACTTTGCAGATTGGACCATAATGAATGAAATGGGTGGATGACAAGCGTAATTACGCTAGCGTGTTTTCCTGTCATGTAATTCTGTTTACTGCAGTATACACCCGCAGTGTAGTGTCAACAGAACCTTGTCATACGACTGAGTTTCCTTTGTGCTAATAAGGCCATGAAGATAAAATCAATCACTGGGCGAAAGTTTTTTTTTCTTTTTTGTGTTTTTTTTACACTCATACAACAATATGTACCCACACTAACAAGTCAGCAAGCTTCATTCTTATAGAAAAACTCATATCAATATGGACGCACAAGTATTCACACTTGTGTACTTAACAACAGTGAAATCTAACAGTTTTCCCCTTTATAAAAATAGCTTTTAAATCTGACACATATTTTAATACAGTGTAGGGCTGAGTCATAATTTTTTTTTCTTTTACATCTGAGACAATTCAATAACAGGCTGATTTAAAAAAAAAAGTCATCTGCTCCTCCTTCCCTCCTATGACACTGCCATATAGAAACACAGTGCCTAAAAGACCACCGGACTCCCAAAAAGGAGCGCTAAAGGGAGTGAGAAACGAATGGCATCTTATTTTACTCCCTGGTCGGAAATGGATCAGACCTTACTTCAAATTCTGTCTGTCTGTCAGCAGACAAATTGTACCGTACTTCCAATGCAGGGGCTTGCATGCACAGTGGTTATGCAGAACTTGACCCATAAAGAGGAAACGGGGGGGGGGGCACCAGTACAACATGTGTGTTTCATAGCAATGTCAGGATCACTGGCAAGGTGAAGCAGGAAGGCCCAAACAATCCCAGATTTGGCAAAAAAAAAAAAAAAAGTCACAGAATCGCTCACTCAGGGTTGGAGCTGGGGGAGTGTGAGGGTCAGAAACAATTAACACATAAGCATTTAGAAACCAACAACCTAGAGAACAAATACCTATCCACAACTCGGTGTTTTACTTACAGAGGCATGTCGAGAACCGAGACAAATCCAAACCAAGTAAAAAGAGGTTGGGATTCGGATTATAAAATTTGCACGACAGCGTGAGAGTTGACATCAGATTGTCACATTTCATGCTATGCACACAGGCAACAGCGTTTAACGAGACAAGCAATATTAATATTCATTATCATCTTTCAAGCAAAATTAATTCCACAAACACACAATAGGCATAACACGCACGTACGCAGACGACTCCTCACAAACACAACCCCCATTTTAGCATGGGATGGAATTTATGATAAAGTGGTGAATAGTTTGTCCCCTGATAACCAAGAATAAAAAAAATTTAAAAAAAAAAAGGCAGAGAAGGCCAATGAAACTAAAGAAAAGCAGAACTCGTGACGTGGACTGCCAACATCGTAAGGACACTTGAAGGAGGATTGTATTGTTTGGATAACTGAAAGCAGTTGCTATGTACCACTGTCTTTGCTGGTTATAGCTTTCCAAAGCATATAAAATAAGACCCATCTGTAGTAAATGACAAAAATAAATAACTCAATACTTCTTGCAGCAGTTGTAAAAAGGCCACTGAACGATTTGTGTGTATGTGAGAGAAAGAGTGAGAGAGAGATGCAAACTCAACAGTAGTTCAAAACAAGCCATAGCCTTTAGTCTTAACCATCATGCATCAACATTATCATATACAAGACTGACTTTCATCCCCATTCAGTCAGTTTCTCTTGCTTATATCTGCTATCATGCCAGTATAGATTTGACTGTATGCATACTGTACACAGCATCTTAGGTTAACAGTATAGCTTCTCTTGGTAAATACCCCAAACCTGGATAATTCCCCTTCATCTGGGGTGAAGCTAATTACTAAACAAAGCGACAAGTAAAAGTGCCCTCAATCCTGTAATACACCAGATTTCATATGGCAGCGGCGAGTCAGGTAATGGCAGTAAATGACCAAGAGATTAAATGCCAAGGGCCTTATTCCGTTATCTGATGACAGCTATTCCAAATACCTAACTAGTGAGTATTCTTCCAGAGCGATTAAGTTTGTATCGTTTCACCAAGTTTTCCTGACAACAGCGGAACATGAAAGCGCCATCTTGCGGTGCAAGACGGGATACATTTTTGGATGTGAGCCTGTGGCCAGTTTATCAAAAGGGCTGTATAAAGCCCCCATCTTGACATGAAGACAATTGGTACAGTTTTTCTGTACACCAAGGCTTTACATCAAGTCAACCTGAAATTAAAATTCTGTTATTAGTTTGGTTCCTAATATCAGACTTCTATCTTACAATCAAGGCTCAGCGCTTTCGGTTTTTATTTTTCAAAGCCACCCAGCATGCCAAATTTCACCACAAGAGGACACTGTTACATAACCTCACGCGCACATGAACAACTTTTGGATCCGTGGAAACATAAAATCCAGGTGAAAATCAGTTTGAAAATCTGGGTATTTTTCGGTGAAAATCGGTAAAAACTGAAATTGCTGAGCCTTGCTTATAATATTCTGATGTTGAGTCAATACTGCAGTAAAGCAGCTCCATTTTAAGTACCGTCAAGAGTAATGACTATTATACACTAAAGGACACTTTGAAGAACTACATCTATCCAATTAAAGCATCAAAACCAACTAATTACCGACCAGCCCTTCCGACATCCCATCTGGAAGGAACTCAACTGAAGAATCCTTTTAAATAGACAGTAACGCAGAGAATTTTTCAAACCAGAGTTTCATCCCCAAAGGGAAAGTAATGTAAGGTTTCATAGTGCGCTTAAGTGGTTGTGTTGGATAACAGCAGACTGAACTTATATCTGTGATTAGATAGCGTCGCACTGACAAATATCCCCCCTCATCCTGGTTTTCCTCTTCCTCCATCTTTACGAAGCTTTGGTTTTTCTTGCCCTTGGTGACGTCTTGTCCTCGGGCTTCACAATGCCATTGGCAGAACCTCCTGACAAAGACAAAAAAAAACAAAACAAAAACAAAACAAAAAACAAAAACAAAACAAAACTCTAAAGTGGGAAAAAAATGACCCCATGCAGATTTTTACATCTGTACAAACAAAACAGTGCGTTTAGCAATATTCTATCAGCAACTGATAACCAGGTGCCAAAAAGAATGAAAATTCATACCAAAACTTTTGTGTACCAATTAGAAGGTGCAAAGTGCAGATAACAAAATGTGCAAACAGTAAATAAAACATGTGCCAGTGGATGACAGACGGGAGGCTGCAGATCGGATAACTCACCCCTGGCCGGCTCCCTCTTGTGGGGCTTACTCTTTGGGCTGACTGCCTTTTTCTTTGAGGCATGGTTCTGGCTATGCTCCCTCCACTTTTTCAGCTGGAAGTTAATGAATTTCCACATCATCCAGGCCTGCGTCAAGCAGATAGCTGCCAGGCAGGTCATCCTAACGGGTGGGAGGAACCGAGTTTAAAAAAAATCAAAAACATGATAGGAAACCATGCAGGGTCTGTCATGCAAGGAGGGATACAGTGGTTTGTTTGCCTGGTCACACTGTAGTTCAAAGCCATGGATAGATTACAAAGCTAGAGGATGAAGTAAGCCAGCTGTCTGTAGTTAAAGTTCCACTTGGACTTGCCTGATGGTGAGCACATTGAAGTTGCCTTCTGCCAGAGAAAACCCTTGGTTTTCTGTACGGGGCAGCCCAAATCCAAAAGTCAGAACGGAGAGTGTGAGGGTGAGAAGACGAGCAATGACAAAAAGTAAAGCCCACAGAGTAAAACTGAAAAAGAGGAAAGACGTAGAGCTGGTTACCAAGAAAACATCAGAGACATCCCATCAGTGCAGTCAGACTGGGACGGTACATAGTGTCCAAATGGCAATAAACAGTGAGCGACAGAACAACACCCTACTTGCATCCACTGTCTGGCATGGAGATGAATGAATACGTAGACTTGTCACATACCCCTTCTGCTTGTTCTCATCACTGAAGTAAAAGAGGCGCGAGGCATGAAACAGCAGTTCCACCAGGTAGTGAGGGACCAGCAGCACTAGACCCAGTCGGTGGAGGCTGAAGACACAGGAGACAGAAAATGGGACAGAATACAGTTAACATGGGAGCACACAGTTTAAGAATGGGTCAACTGAAGATAGAGAGAATGGAAAGAGTGTTTATTACAGTTTAGAGATATCCCTTAACACCATCCATCCATCCATTATCCAAACCGCTTATCCTACTTAGGGTCACGGGGATGCTGGAGCCTATCCCAGCAGTCATTGGATGGCAGGCGGGGAGACACCCTGGACAGGCCATCAGTCCATCACAGAGCTGACACATTCATACCTAGGGACAATTTAGTATGGCCGATTCACCTGACCTACATGTCTCTGGACTGTGGGAGGAAACCGGAGGACCCAGAGGAAACCCACGCAGACACGGGGAGAACATGCAAACTCCACACAGAGGATGACGCGGGATGACCCCCAAGGTTGGACTACCCCGGGGCTCAAACCCAGGACCTTCTTGCTGTGAGGTAACCACGCCAACCACTGCGCCACCATGCCACCCCCCTTAACACCAATACCCCCTAAAACATAAGTGTCACAAATCTCACTTAGAGGCTACCAAACATGTCCATGGACCAGGAAAAACAGACATTATTTCTCCTTATGACTTTATTACAGTTCAGGACGTTTATTTTCAGATCAATAGTCTTGAGAAGCAGAAATTTAATACTATGGGGTCAGGTTTTACAGGTGGTCAGAATATGATACAGCTAGGCTTCAAATTTCTATGGCGAAAGGCTAATGTGAATTTGAAAGGGGATTTTTATTGGGCTGTGAAAAGTAAAATTATGGGCAGACAAAGATTGGCAAGCAAGCAACTCTTTAATCCTTCACTTCACAATCACACCTTCAAAGACCATATTGTATACCTGAACAGAACTTGTTGCCATATTGGAATGCAATCGAAGCAGACTTGGTACTTCCAAGCCACTATTAGCATTTGTTTTACCCTACTTTGAGTACCTGATGGGTGGAGTTACTGTATCAAGACAATTCAGATAGTTTCAGCTGGGTGTCAGGTTAAATGTCAAGGAGTCAATTACAGAAAAGTACTCAAAATACTTTCCTCCAGTGGGCTAACCTTTAAAGTCTAAATGGTAATGTGTGAGCTAACCTTTCAAGTCTAAATGGCAATGTGTGAGGTAAAATTATGCAATGAATAATAACGTAGGGCAAATAAACATTGAACAAAGGTATATGATAAAATACTAACAGACTTGGTCTGGTTTAAATCTGACAACAGCTAGATGTGTTACAGAGATTAAGGTCCTCACCACATGCAGTCTCTACAGAGGGTTAGTGAATACTATAAACATGGCAATTACCACTTCTCTCCTTGACTGTGGTACTAAACAGACAATCAGACAGACAGTTACTCACTTCAAGATATAGGCACCAGTGATGTGGACAACATAAAGGCAAATGTAATAGAGCTGGCGGGGAATGTCCTCCTGCAGAAAAAAAGAAGAAGGGATTGTGTGTCAGTGTCTAACAGCAGATTCCACGTTGAAGTAACATCAATTACCACATACAGTTGATTGGATTTATGTGTAATAACACAAAACATGAACTGCAGCAAATTTGTATGTGTGGTCTGTGTTCTCTTATTAATTAGGCAAGGCAAATTTATTTGTGTGGCACAATTCAGCAACAAGGCAATTCAAAGTGCTTTACATAAAACATAAAAGGCATTAAGACAAAATGTAAAAGCAGCACAAGGGAATAAGACATTAAAATACAAATAAAAAGATAGAAAAAATAAGCAAAGACAGATAAAACAGGAGAGTAGAAGTTACAGTGCAGTGTAAGATGATAACCAAAAGCTTCAAATTTTATTTAATATAAGGCAGCGGCAAAAAGGAAGGTTTTAAGCCTTGATTTAAAAGAACTGAGAGTTGCAGCAGACCTGCAGTTTTCTGGGAGTTTTTTCCAGATATGTGGTGCATAAAAACTGAAAGCTGCCTCTCCATGTTTAGTTTTGACTTTGGGTACAGAAAGCAGACCTGTCCCAGACGATCTGAGAGGTCTTGATGGTGCATACCATAGCACAAGATCAGAAATGTATTTTGGCCTTAGAGCAGAAATTTAAAATTAATTCCTTGACGGACAAGAAGCCAGTGTAAAGACCTCAGAACCGGAGTGATGTGATCCACTTTTTTGGTCTTAGTAAGGACTCGAGCAGCAGATGTTCTGAATCAGCTGCAGCTGTTTAATCGATTTTTTAGAAAGACCTGCAAAGACACCGTTACAGTAGTCGAGTCAACTGAAGATAAATGGACAAGTTTTTCCAAATCCTTCTGAAATATAAATCCTTTAATTCTTGACATAATCTTTGGGGGACAGTAGGCTGACTTTGTAATTACCGTATTTTCTGGACTACAAGTCGCACCGGAGTATAAATCACATACAGCTGTTGCAAAGCATTTATATGACGGTACATTATTTTCAATTGAGTCACTAGATTAAACAGTGCCATCTAGTGGCCTTAGTTGAAATGCAGTGTATTCATCCGACAGAATTTGTATAAATTGCTTTGGAATATAAATCGCAGACCCAACCAGACGAGTAAAAAACAGCGATTTACAGTCTGGGAAATACGGTACCTTAATGTGGCTATTCAGGTCTGAGTCGATGACAACAACAAGATTTCTGGCTTGGTTTGTGATTTTTCACATTACCGATTGTTGCTGAGCGCTGACTTTTAATAGTTCTTCCTTGGTGCCATAGACAATTACTTCAGTATTATCTTTGTTTAATTGAAGAAACTTCTATGTTTAATGCACTTACTCAACGTGTGTGGGATTATACAGTCCCCTGGTGATATGGCTATGCAAGTCTGTGCGTCATCTGCATAATTATGGTAACATATTTTGTTGTTTTCCATAATCTGATCTAGTGGAAGCATATAGATGTTAAACAGAGGAGGCCACAGAATGAAGCCTTTGGGAAATTCACAGGTCATTTTTATATGCTCAGATTTGTAATTACCTATAGACACAAAGTAGTCCCTGTCCTCTAAGTGGGATTCAGACTAGTTTAGTGCTGTGCCACAAAGTCCCAACCAGTTTTCCAGTTGGTCTAGTAACATGATGTTATGGCTATGTCAAATACAGCACTGAGATCCAATAATAGCAGGGCTGAGATTTTGCCACTGTCTGCGTTTAAGCGGATGTCAGTAAAGACTTTAACAAGAGCAGTTTCTGTGCTGTCGTGTGGTCAAAATCACAACTGGAACACATCAAAACAATTGTTTAATGGCAAGAAGTTGTTTGGCTGCTGCAAAATGGCTTTTTCAACGACTTTATTTAGAAACGCAAGTTTTGATGTGGGCCTATAATTGTTCATTAGGGAAGTGTCTAGATTATTCTTTTTTTAAGAGCGGCTTGATGACTGCAGTTTTCAGGGACTGTAGAAAGAAACCTGAGAGAAGAGACATGTTGATAATTTTTAGAAGATCTGAGGCCATGCAATTAGAAACATTTTGGAAACAGCCTGTTGGCAGAATATCAAGGCAGCAGGAGGAGGATTTCAGGTGGTGTATAATGCTCTCCAAGTTTTTATGGTTGATGAGATCAAATTGTGTTATGCTATGTGAATCGATTTTAGGTGGACACAAGGACAACACATGTCCTGTACTTACTATGGAGGCACTGACTGCCTGACTAATTTTCTGAATTTTGTCATTGAAGAAGGAGGCAAATTCACAGACAGATAAATACTGATAGATAGAAATTCAGAGGCTACTGCCACAGGGGGGTGTTAGCCTGTCGACAATCGCTAACAAGGCACGTGCATAATTGTTGTTTTTGGCAACGATGCAAGAAAAGTAGGACCTCCTCGCATTTCTCAGTTCCAAATTATAAATGCGCAGTCTCTATTTATAGATGTCATAATGAACAGTAACATTTGTTTTTCGCCACCTGCGTTGAGATTTACGACACTCTTTTTTTCTATTATGACCTGCGTGGCACATCTCCATGGAGATCTTTTCTTACCAGACCACCTTCACCTTAGTGGGTGCAACGGTATCAAAAACATTTGTAATTTTAGAACTGAAATTATCTACAAGCTTATTGACTGAGACCCAATAGAGGGCGGGTGTGGAAGAGAAAGCCTGAATAGATATTTCACTGGTGCTTTCAGTGATATGCCGTTTTGTGATTACCTCTGAACATTTGTGTGCATGGAGACAGCACTCTCAAAGAAAACAAAGGAATGATCGGCGAGAGCAACATCAGTCACCACAACCTCAGAAATGTTCAGACCCTTGGGGATAATTAAGTCCAGAATGTGCCCCTTGTTGTGTGTGGGCTCTGTCACGTGCTGAGCCAGTCCATACTTAAGCGGTGACAAAGTGATGCAAGTTTTGTAGTGTGAAATGAAAATTTAAAATGCGAAATCACTTGCTGTAGGCCTCCAGCCAATAACCTGACTTGATAAATTTTCAGCTGCTCTCACTAGCTTTGAAGCTGAAATACATTTTCACGGAGAAGCAAACATCCAACTATATTTGGCTCTAATTAAGTTAGTACTATCAGCATTTCACTAGTTGTGAAATTACAATTGTTGCAATTACAATTACACACTCCTCTATTGCATAGTCAAGATGGAACTAGTTGACTACAATTTTTTCCCTTCTAATTTTGTTACTGAAAATTATAGGTTGAGGGGGAACAAATATCTTTTGTCATCCTATTTTAGTAATTTCTCAGATGCATGGTGATTTAATCTTGCCTGGCCTCTTGGTTAGTTGCAGTCGTCTAGCCAACCAGTTGCTCCATAATCGATCTGTATGATTTACAGTGTAAACTGAAATGCCTGAGGTGTCCACAGTAGCTGGCAGAACATTTGACAATAAGATATGAAGCATGCAATGGTATAAGGTTACAGGCAAACAGACACCAGTACGCTAAGAGATTTTCGGCTAAATATCACAACAGGATTATGTCAGAAAGGGGTGTCATTCTTTAACACTTCACCTGTCATGGATTTAAAAATCTAAATCAATCTCAAAATTTACATTTATTTTCCTGTAACTTCATGTTCTTTTTGCAGTTTCACATCAAGGTAATGGGACTACAAGATTAATGATCAAACAATGTGTTGCAAACTCTCAAATTTACAGGAAACAAAAATTGAGTTAGACCAATAGTAACCTGTATAAACACAAAATGTGTAAAATAATGGTTTGTATCGTTTTCAAATACACGATTTTTAAAAGAACCTCACCTTTCGCACTTTTTGAAAGTACAGCTCAGGAAGTGCATGGAGCCAATAGGCAATTTGGCAAATGTAGAAGAACTTGACCTGGAAACTTCACAGAGCACAGTAAACACACAGATAAGAGCCCCGGGTGTTCTTTGACAATCATAACAGATAACAACACAAAACAGATTATCTGATAGGTATTTATATTATTTATAATATGTAAATTCCAAATACACCAACACATTAAAAAAGCAAGTCACAACACTGATGGGTGACTGAGGGAATTTTCAACAATGGCAGCCGAACAGAAATACAGCCTAGCTTGGAAACAAAAACATCAACACTGGATGGCTTCAGGCTTCTCACTGATCCGTGACATTTAACTTTGATTGTAGACTTGACATGATGAAGCCCAATATTTTAGCTAAAAACTTACCACACTTGGCATTATTAAAGCTGCAGTGCATCTTGGGAAGTCAGTCTACTAACAACCCCACAAACTTGGCTGAAATTGAAGCCTTGCTATCTGGAGGTTGAACACTTGGGAACATATTAAGTGCTCCAAGATGCTTGTATGCCTCAAGTAGAAACATTTTGTTCCTTAGAATGCTTTAACTGGTCTTTCCTGAACTGTTCCCTCTGGAATTAATATGCAGCATGAAGTAGTATGAGCACAAAACCAAATGTAGCTTATGAATTCTTACTTACACCATGTGGGTGTGTGGGTAACCCTCCCATAAGAAAGTAGGATTTGTTGCAAATTCCTCCTACCAAAGAAAGATAATTTGCATGAGCTGGAACACCAAGGGAGGGTGGCAGAGTGCTATCTGGCTCCTAGCTATTTCTAGTTGGCCCTCTTACCGCTGTTAAACAGCCCCAGATGAAGGAGAATAAGTAGAAGGCCGCAAGCTGCCCAGATTCATTGAACTTGCTGTGTTTGGTTTTTGACAGGTGTAACCTCCGGTTCATTTTCTGCAATTAATAAAACAGAACATCAGGGAACAATGTAGATGTTAAGTGGCAACAACTGTACATGGTGTGGGCAGTAAAATATTATAGGTAAAAGATGTCATTAATGCAATACGAGCGTTTTGTAAAAATAAAAAGGCTACTTCAAATTTATCCATAATTGTAAGAGAAAGATAGTTCACTCCTGACAACTTTCACCATTTCAATGAGCTTTTAACTGGAACTGAATTTAATAGTTACATTTTTCAAGAAAAAAAAAAGAATTACAAGTATGAGTGGTATGAGTGATATATCATTCTGATGCAAACAAGTTAACATATGTAATTGGAAACACAAGTTTTAATGACATGGATGCACTCTTGGTTTCCTGGTGATCCATCCATCCATCCATACATCCATTATCCAAACCCCTTATCCTGCTCTCAGGGTCCTTGTGATGCAAGGCATGGATAAGTCTTGGTATTTTTTTTAAAAACAGTTATAAAAAAAGAAAAAAATTACTTTGCACACAGTTGATTAGGCTTGAGGAAAATTTTATCTTCAACCAAAAGGTGTTTTTTTCCATTCAGTCATCACATCTACTAGATGAATTTGTAAGTAAGTTATACAATATTTTCCCATTGTATTTTTAAAATGTTGAAAAGTGTGCAATTATGTAGATTTACCTTGTTTTCTCATTGGACACTAACAGGTAATTAGCTCTACTTTCAAAAGGCTCTCAGAAAACATCACTGACCAGGAACAGGGCCAGCAGGACACATGATAGTACAATTTATGACAGATTTTGTCTTTATGCATGCTCAATAATCCAGGTAAGAAAATCAAGGAAAGTTGAATCAGTTCATCTGGACACAACGTTTATAGACAGAAATGTTTCATCACTCATCTAAGTGACCTCTTCAGTCTAAACTGACTGCAGGTATCCCCACCCTTATAAACAATACAGCGGCATAATGACCGAAACCAACGATCGATCATATGAAAGTGATCGTTGGTTTCGGTCATTATGCAACTGCATTGTGTATAAGGGTGGGGATACCTGCAGTCAGTTTAGGGCACTAACACACCAAGCCAACGGCCAATGTCGGGCCGTCGGTGTGTCTGTGACCACAGTTTTAGACCGTAGTTTTTGCGGTGTGTCCCGCACTGTCGGCAGCTTCTCGGCCGGTTCAGCATGTTGAATCGGCGGAGGCCGTCGGTGAGAGAGAGCACTCTGATTGGCTGTTCAGCTTGTAGAATCAGTGCAGAATGTACATGCTAGTTAGCCGTTGGCTGTAATCTTTGCTTGTGTTCAAGTGCTACTTTCTGGCCCAGATGGCAGGCGACATGAGGCAATACAACAGTCGGTCTTTGTCGCCGCTAGTTGGTTTGTTGTGTCTGGGCTCTTAGACGGAAGAGGTCACTGAGATGAGCACGTTGTGTTCAGATGAACAGATCAACCTTCTTTGAACTTGTGATACATGTTTCTGTGAAAGACTTCTCAAGGTTGGACATAGTGCATTTGGCACATTTACAAAATGTACAACTTAGCCATTACAAAGTGCTTGCATCCTTTCCTACAGTATAGAGGCCTCGAAGGTGGAGGAAAAAATGTTCAAAGTTGTTTCTTTCTTCTTCTCGTATGCACTCACACACAGTGACATAACCATCCCCACACACACCAAAAACATCAGGGGTGTTCACAACACTATTTAAAAACAGAGATGGCCAATAAAAAAAAACTGACATGAATGGAAGAAATTAGCCCATACTAGGGCTTATAAACTTGGATGTCAATATACTCACATCAAGAATATATTCCTGTATCAAGGCATGGAGTATGACCGCTATGAGCAAGTAGAAAAATATGGTGGCAATGTCTTTAGGGCCATACTGGTAAAGGTTCACAGGCTCAGTCTTCTCATCTGAACATAACAAAAAAGAAAAAAAGTTGCATAAATTATGGCTCAACATACATGACAAGACCAATTAAGTCCAGTGCAATATGGTTTATAGATATTCAAATGATTGCTGGACCTGCCAACTTCAACTTACCCAGAACCAGTGTTACGTTGTACTGGACCGTGATGAACATAATGGCAAATTTAGCGGTCATCTGTTACACAAAAACAGGAAACAATGGACTGACTAACTAAAATGGAATAGCTCTATGTCTTGTGTGTCACAAATACGGAAATAAATGGTATTCATAAACAAGCACTAAATAAACAGGGAGTAGTAGATGGTTGGAGATTTTCCCACACCATCAGTGAATAACCATGACTAAACTAAAATAGTTGTTTTAGACTGTATCTTTTCTTGAAAAGTACACAGAACACAAACTAATCAGAAAGGCAGAATTGCCTAACGACCTCGATTCCACAAAAGAGGCCTGTGGTTCGATCGCCCATGTGGCCACATCAGTAGAGGGGTTTTGAGCAAAACACAAGGCAAAATGCTAACTTGCCCCTTGGGGGGGGGTCACATACAGATAAAGGAATGTCTTCTATTGCAAGTTTCAGAGAGATAAATTCACACATCCCACCCACTCCACCTTAACGACAACAGACCCCCCCCCCCCCCATTACACCTCTGGTTACCCCACTACGCCCTCTGATACTCAGGCTGCACTCAAGATACATGTAGAGGATGTGAGCCAGCTTTTCCAGAGACAGAAGACCAGGAAAGCACCGGGTCCAGACAGTGTCTCCCCATCCTGTCTTAAAGCCTCTGCTGACCAACTGGCTCCAATCTTCACGCAGATCTTCAACAGATCCCTGGAGCTGTGTTAGGTCTCCTCCTGCTTCAAATGCTCCACCATCATCCCAGTTCCAATGAAACCCTCCACCACAGGACTGAATGACTACAGGCCTGTCGCTCTGACATCTGTGGTCATGAAGGCTTTCGAACGACAGGTGCTGGCCGACCTGCAGAAAATCACAGGACACCTGCTGGAGCCCCTGCAGTTTGTCTACTGCACAAACAGGTCAGTGGATGACACAGTCAACATGGGACTGCACTACATCCTGCAGCACCTTGACTGCCCAGCGACATATGCAAGGATCCTGTTCGTGGACTTCAGCTCAGCATTCAACACCATCATTCCAGTAATGCTATCCTCCAAACTCTCCCAGCTGACTGTGTCCCTTGCCATTTGTCAATGGATCACCAGCTTCCCAACAGGCAGGAAACAGCAGGTGAGGGTGGGAGGAAGCAATTATTATCAGACAGTCAGCACTGGTGCTCCCCAGGGATGTGTCCACTTCCCACGGCTCTTCTCCCTCTACACAAACGACTGCACCTCCAAGGACCCAGCTGTTAAACTACTGAAGTTTGCAGATGACACTACGATCATCTGACTCATCCAGGACGGCGACGAGTCTGCATATCAGCGGGAGGTTGAGCAGCTCTGGTGTAGTCAGAATAACTTGGAGCTGAACATGCTCAAGAATGTGGAGATGACAGTTGACTTTAGGGGACACCTGTCAGAACTGCTCCCCCTCACAATATCCAATAGCCCTGTGTCAACCATGGAGACCTTCAAGTTTCTGGGAAATAACATTACTAAAGATCTGAAGTGCGAATCTAACATCAACTCCATCCTCAAAAAGGCCCAGCAGAGGATCTTCTTTCTGTGGCAATTGAGAAATATTGGTCTGCCACAGGAGCTGTTGAGCCAGTTCTACAACATAGTCATTGAATCTGTCCTGTGCACATCCATCACGGCCTGGTTTGGAGCAGCAACAAAACAGGATAGGAACAGACTGCAGCGAACAGTAAGGACAGCAGAAAAAAAAAATCATTGGCGCTCCCCTGCCCACCCTGCAGGATTTGTATACCTCTTGAGCCCGGATATGGGTGGGCAAAATCAGCAGACTCCCCACACCCAGGACACAGTCTGATTGAACTCATACCCTCTGGCAAGCACTACAGAGCAATAGGCACCGAAACCACCAGACACAGGAAGTTTTTCCCCCACAGGCCATCTCTCTCATGAACACTTAACAGTATGGTGCAGGAATAGACACTTATTATATAAATATGACACTTTTTAAATAACCCCCTCTGGTCAAGATGTCTCACCTACCTATCTACGATGTGCACTACCTCTTTAAACCAGATATGCAATACAAATATTTGTGTAATACAAATGTACAATTGTAAATACAAATACAACTGTGAGATAATTTGCCTCCAATGTCCTGCTGTTATTTCATTTATTTCTTTTGGTTATTTTTTCTTCATTTTTCTGTGTGAGGGATGTCTGCAAGTGCTAGAAGCTGCTGTGTACTGGAGTCAAATTCCTTGTGTGCATGCACACTTGGCCAACAAAGTTGATTCTGATTCTGACAAGATATAACAAAATCCTCGAGTCTTCTATCCTGCTGTAAATTAACCCTTTAACATCAAGCTAAATTTAGGAAATATTGTTATTTTATACAAATATTTGAATAATAAGATCCAAACTTTAGTAGAACAAATTCTAGCGGTGGCTAGCAAAACATTTTTTGCATTTGCAGATTGGGCCATATGTTCGATTGACTAGGATGGGGACTTGGGAGGTATATCTACTGAATTGTACCTTTAATACCTGAGCAATTGTTACCTTGCATACTTTACATGCCATTGGTGTATGATGTGTGTCTGTTTGTGTGAATTAATTGTAAAGCACTTTGAGGGGCTGTTGCAGCTAGAAAAGCGCTATATAAAATGCAACTTGATTGATTGATCAACTCATATGCCCAATACCTTGCCATATACCAAAAATGTGAAGGATTCATTCAGTTGTTTTCTTACAGTGAGATGCTTCAATTCAATGTCACAGACTTTTTCCATCAGCTGCCATTATCTCATGGTCAACACCACAGATCCCTGCAATAATATATCAATCTGTCCCGCTAAGGTTGAGGATTTGTCTGAATTTAAATAAAAGTATAGTACTCTACAATTCTAAAAATGACAGGCCCATTCATTTTCAATGGAACACCTTTAAACTGAGCCATTAGAAAATGCTAACAGAATTAGCATTTAACATCCAACAATTGAACTCTAATTTCTACCAAATTAATTTGGGCCCTTATGTCTTGTGAAACATTAAATCCTTCATTAACTTTTCAAATGGTCATTTTCATGGTAAATTTCATAAAAAAAAAATTAACCTGCAATATGCACTTTAAGGATGACACTATTATTACCCATAATTAGCGCTGCCGCACTCCCCTAATGTAAACAATACATATGAGTTTTAAATTGTTACTCAATAGTTCTTACTGGACATTTGACTACCACCCAAAGTTACTTGCATAGCGTATCTTAGACATTTAGCCTGGCCTTAAGCAATTACCACCACCCAAAATTACTTACCAGCCAAGGGTGGGGCTGATAAGTACAATAGTTCACCAGTTCTATTCCTCATGGTAGCAAATTTGTCATCCCTCCCCTTTCCCCATCCTGCCCATCACCTTCTACTATTAATCCATGCCGCGCTCCCCTAATATCCAAATAAAGCAGAAATATAAAGTATCTTATAAGAATTCACATGAGGAATAACTATCAGGGTGGCTTGAGCATCTATATGGTTGAAGGGAATGAGTTATAAATGTATATAGCCTAATGTAATAACAGCATAAAGAAGTCTACCAGTATACCTGTTAGTCTAGCGGTGAGATTAATAGAAAAACAGAAAAGCATTTGTTACACAATTCACTAACACTGGTGAGAGCACCTACCCTCACACTAGGGATCGTCTCTTTGAGAGGTTTGAAGCAATCTATGATAGTACAGACTGGTTTGCTTTGAAACTGCTCAGTTGAATTTCCTGACTTTTGCGGCTATAAACCAAATCAAACATCGCACTTAAAACGTAAGTTTTTGTCATTAATTTCACTTTATCTGCAGATCTCACAGTAGCAGAGATGATACCATTGTTCCATTCATGTTATCGCAATGCAAACAATAAAGGCAAAGAAAAGCCATCAGTGAGTTTATGCAACGTTAAGTATGCACATCAAGATAACTACAGGAGTACGAAAAGGTGCTGTACCACTGGACACACAATTTCTCTTTGCTTTGTGTTTTTATTACATAATTAAACAAATTTACAAACAATAACGAAATCGAATTTTAAACAGCAAAAGCGTTGGTTTCTCGTTTGACTATCTATGTGTTTAGTACCACATCGGCTAGCGTTAGCTTAGCCGAATGTGGCTGACAACACTTAGCTAGCTAACGTTAGCTTCTGGTCTACCCGCAAAACCTGGCTTTAGGAGTCAGTCACACAGGTACCTCGAACATCAGGCCCAACAGGATGATCATAGCCAAACACGAAACCATATCGGCGTGGTTCTGGATAACAAACTCATGGCTTAGCACCGGCGGGCTCTTGTTCTTCTTGCGGAAACCCATGGCTGACCGACACCGCTATCCCTCCTCCGGCTCCGGGCTATCGCCGTCAGGGTGACCGAGCCCCGCTGGTTGGACCTGCTGCGGTGCTTTTGCTTTGCGCCTCTCAAATAACGTCCTCTTTGGGCTATTTCGCTCAACGGCCGCCTACTTAGAAATAAGCCGCCGATTTTGTTTAAGGCCAGTTGAAGAGATGCATCGCAGTTTCAGCACAACACCGCCCACTTGTTTTTCCCAAGGAGTCCGTTGACGTACCCTCCCACTCCGAAACCCCATCCGTGAACACGCCCATTGCCATTGACGAAACCGGGGCAGGACTGCCCACGTTATGTTTGAGATTGTACAGCGAGACTAACGCGGAATCTGCAGCTTTGTATGCGTTTTCTGCACCTTTTGTTTATTAAAACGCGCGGAATTATGCACAATTGATCCTTTTGTTTCTTACAGCCATCCATTATCCAAACTGCTTATCCTGCTCTCAGGGTCGCGTTCATATATATATATATATATATATATATATATATATATATATATATATATATATATATATATATATATATAGCCATTTAGCAACAAATATTCTTTCAGAATGTGTGTGTGTGTGTGTGTGTGTGTGTGTGTGTGTGTGTGTGTGTGTGTGTGTGTGTGTGTGTGTGTGTACCAGTAATGCACATGTGCTGCCCCGTCGTTCTCCTGTTCTGCAGTACTTAACAAGAAAACAGGGGGGCAGACTAGATGACTCGGTTTAGGGAACTAATGATAAAAGCTGACCTACATGTCTTGGACTACATTTCCCTAGGTGTGAATGTATGTGTGTTGGCCCTGTGATGGCCTGGCGGCCTGTTCATGGTGTCTCCCCGCCTGCCAGCATCCTCGCGACCCTGAGAGCAGGATAAGCGGTTTGGATAATGGATGGATGGATGATAAAAGCTGATAACATACAGAGATGGAGCAAGTCAGTTCATTATATTCGTTTACATGCTGTCAGTCTGATGAGAGGCTGTACTGACTTAAAAGACGTAAGCGCAGGAGTTCTTACACTGAAGAAAGTCAAAGGGAAGATTCACCAAGAACAGGAGTGATGCAAGAACAGAGAGATATACTGACATTGGAACGCTATTAGTTTCATGATTGTAAAAATGTGCACAGCGGAAAGTTTAAAGAAAAAAAGCTAAAGGGTAGAAAAAATAGGAGAAAAGCGTAGCCACACTACATGGCCAAAAGTATGTGGACACCTGAACATCACACTCATAAGTGCTTGTTGAACATCTCATTCCTAAACCATGGACCCGGTGCCCCCTTTGCTGCCATAACAGCCTCCACTCTTCTGGGAAGGCTTCCCACTAGATTTTGGAATGTGGTTGCGGGGATTCGCTCCCATTCAGCCACAAGAGCCTTCATGAGGTCGGGCACTGATGGTAGTGAGAAGGCCTGGCTCACAGTCGGAGGTCCAATTCATCCCAAAGGTATTGGATGGGATTGAGGTCAACGCTCTGTGGAGACCAGTTCTTCCACACCAAACTTCGTAAACCATGTCGCTATGGACCTCACTTTGTGCAAGAGGGCATTGTCATGCAGAAACAGAAAAGGACCTTCCCCACACTGTTGCCACAAAGTTGGAAGCACACAGTTCTCTAAAATGGTATGCTCTAGTATGCTGTAGCATGAAGATATTCCTTCACTGGAACTAACGGTGCAAGCCAAACCCATGGGAAACAGCCCCCGACCAGTTATTCCTCCTCCAACAAACTTTACAATTGGCACTTCGGGCAGGTATCATTCTCCTGGCATGTGCCAAACCCAGATTGGTCTGTCAGACTGCCAGATAGTGAAGCATGAGTCCTCACTCCAGAGAACGCGTTTCCACTGCTCCGGAGTCCAATAGCGGTGTGTTTTACACCACTCCAGCCAACACTTGGCAGTACACATGGTGCACATCTTAGACTTGTATGTGGTTACTCGGCCATGTATACCCATTTCATTAAGTTCCCAGTGAACAAATGAACAGTTCTTGTGCTGAAGTTTCTTCCAGAGTCAGTTTGGAACTCGGCAGTGAGTGTTGAACTGAGGACAGATGATTTTTACGCGCTACGCATCATCACTTGGCGGCCCTGTTCTGTGGTGCTGTGTGGCCTGCCACTTCACGCCTTAGCTGTTGTTTTTCCAAGATGGTTCCAATTCACAGTAACATACAAATAGTTGAATGGGAGAGATCTAGCAGGGCAGGAATTTGACCAACTGACCTGTGGGAAAAGTGGCATCCTATTGCAGTGCCACTTTGAATGTCACTGAGCTCTTCAGTACGACCCATTCTACTGCTAATGTTTGTCTACAGAGACTGCACAGATGTCTTTTTTTTATTTTGAGATACTTTATTAATCCCCATGGGGTTACACTTAACCCATCCTAGCTGTGTAGCTATGAGCAGTGGGAAGCCGCTGTGCAGTGCCTGGGGACCAACCCCAGTAAGTCTTGCCATGCCTTGGTCAGGGGCACACACAGACAGGAGTATTAACCCTAACATGCATGCGTTTTTGATGGTGGGGGAAACCGGAGTACCCGGAGAACACCCACTGCAGACACGGGGAGAACATGCAAACTCCACACAGAGGACGACCTGGGATGACCCCAAGGTTGGACAACCCCGGGGTTCAAACCCAGGGCCTTCTTGCTGTGAGGCGACAGCGCTAACCACTGGGCTACTGTGCCGTCACTGCTTGGTTTTATGCACCTGTTAGCAATGGGTGTACCTGAAATAGCCGAACCATCAGGGGTGGGCAACATGATCCAGAAAGGGTCGGTGTGGGTGCAGGTATTCGCTCCAATTAAGCCCATAAGTTAAAGCTTATGTATTTCAATTACATGTAAATTTTCCATCTAATTTGATCAGATAAATCCAATGTAAAATATGAAAATTTTCTTCTTGAAATGTAATATTTTACATTGGAGTTATGTAATCAAAGGGCAAGAAAAACAAAACAGCAGCACTGTAGATGTTGATTTTCTGTAGGGGTTTACTCCTGTAGCCATTCCTCTCCCGAGGTAATTTATGGATAACATTTTTTTTGAGTGCACCTGATTCTATTAGTCAACCAATAATCGTGTTCCAACCAAGCAGTAACACACCTGATTCTATTAGTCAACCAATAAAAAAATGTTAAGTCCTTGCTTGAGGACCTTGATTTGTAGACTTGGTTGGAACAAAGACCTACACCCACACCGGCCCTTTCTGAATCATGTTGCCCATTTTGGACATGTAGTAGTAGGTAGTTAGCGCCTGCAGTACAATACTTTTTATCCATATTCCGGAACAACAGTCGGCGGTAATGCCAATTGTGTTTAACATGCAAGAAGAAGAAGAAGAGGACGCAGAAGAAGAAAAAAACACAAAAAAACTAAGCGGACAAACTTCCGCTGTTGTGAGAGATTAAGGGGAGGACAGACGCTGTTGAGGATGACGCATCATGCATTCCTCCGTCCTTTGGCACAAACCAAACCCGGCAGTTTAGTCAGAGTAGGTGAATGGTGGTTAGTAAGCAGCTAACGCTGGTTAAACTAGTTGTCAGCTAAGCACAAATCGTGATGCCGTACGTTAGAAAAGACGCCGAAGTCTTTACGGTCCGGACACAGTAAATGCTCAGTACTATGCTAGCTCTCCGTCGGAATTGGGGAAATTTTACTTTTTTTGTATTATATATCTATGTTATGTTTGGTTGTATTGGCAAATACCTTAGTCAAGAGTGATGTCTGGATTAGGCTACATTCCATTTGTAACTAGTTTAACATAACCTTGAGTTAATTTAACCTTTAAGCAGAGGCGGCCTTGTTCATTCAACAAGACAAAGATATTGTAATTTATAAGCGATATTGATTTCTTCATAAATGTGTCGTTGTTGGAACATTTGCAATCTTGTAACCCAATTATAGCAAATATTAGCGTCGAGATTTTATCCTGCAAAAAAATGCTGGTTCATGTATCTTGACCAATACAGTGGTATGTTTTTTACATTGCTGGGGGAACTATATTCTTTCAATTTATGCGAATTTGGTATACTGGGCTATATAAATAAAACTGACTTTACTTGACAACGGAATGTTTTGGTAACTTTTAATTAATGCTATGCAAGCCGTCCCAGAGGCAGAGCGCTCACGCAGTCAGGCGTTTACACCGTTTCTCTTTTTGAGCGCTAGAGGTCACCAAGAGATAGAACAGAGAAGACCAACGCCCTGAGATAACGCATGCCCTAACACCAATATTGAAACCCTAAATAAATAGTAGGTATTTCCCACCCGTGTATTTATGTATAATAAGATTTGAATTATTTTACGTTACGTCATTCCGGAATTGTGAATATTAAATTAGAGCACTTACGCGTACTTCGCACAGCCCGGCTAGCTCAGTCGGTAGAGCATGAGACTCTTAATCTCAGGGTCGTGGGTTCGAGCCCCACGTTGGGCGCATACGTTTTCCTCTACAAGAGTATTATGTAGGTCATGTTTCAGATATGCTTCTTGCACCTACTTTAAAAAAAAACAAAACCAAATAGGTCCCTGCCAATATTGGGCTTGAGGTGACAATCAATTTTTTCTATTTGCATACAAATGTTAAATTTAGATTACTAAACTATTTTGAATTATCAATGAAAATTGTTACAGCACATTCCCATTGCTAAATAAGCAACAATGTTTCTGCAAAGACATCTCATTGATTCAAGAACTGTTACTTTTTAGACACAGTAATTTTAATTTATTATATTTGTGATAGGTTGTTGAACATGAACTTGCCCATGTACCTCGTCTGTTTGATCAGTGCATAGTGGGTTTTTTTTGAAACCGTCAATGGTGTTGTGATTGCTCAATTAATGAGGAGTGGAATATCAACACGGATACAGGAAAAAAAGATTTTAATACACACACACACACACACACACATATATATATATATATATATATATAAAATGCGCTGTCATGTACAGCTACCTCAGGTATGTATGTAAGTAACCTACTAACGTCTATTTCAGTGTCTCTAATATATTCTCTGCACCATTGCATTTTATCACCTTTTATTTCGCCCGTATAAGTCAGTCCTTGTGTATATATCCGGAGATGGTTGTGTTGTAGTGTTGTTATGTATTGCCAACCTACATAGCCAATAAACATGATTCTGATTCTGATATTCACTACTGTAACCACAGTAATATTTAGCACACAACGTACTATTACTACACAAGGCCTAGTTTGCGTTGCTATAAATGCTTTGCAGATATTTTACCATAGAAATGTTTTGCAAGTAATATTTCTCAGTTGAGAGCTGATTAAATTTCAGAAACTAATTAGGATTGGCATTTCATTATTTGCAGTTTTGGATTTTTGACCCACGTTGCATTCATTTTTTGGTGAAGAGCTGTACTATCTCTTTTCCCTGAAGGCGGTTGAGAATGAGGGAGGAGTTTAGACAAAAGCCCTCTCCAGAAAAAAAATGGAGGCTTTAACAGAGAAGCCATGGTGTCCTGCTTTTCACATTCTACATGCTGCCGTTTCTACCTTTAAAGCGATCAAGTGAGAAAACTACCACCAGATGCAACACTGGAATGCTTCTAAATGATGTTATATGTGGTCTGTATGTTAAAGAAATGCCGTTAAACATGTTATTTTATGGTTTAGGCCTTGCTCTGCTCATTTTTCTTCCCCTGTCTCTCACACTCGCAGAGCTGCCCCTGCCTGCGCTGAACAAAGATAATTACTCAGGAAACATTTTGTCCAATCAGACGCGGCCTTGCATCGTGCCTGTGAGGAAAGGAACCAGTCAGGATCCGGCTAACATCACTCGGGCCTGATCGCCTTGCCCGAAGAGCGGAGCCTTCCCCGGCTGAGGGCTGAGAGTATCCTCCATGTTTTATAAGTGTTGACATAACAGTGTATCAGGCAGCCATGCATCCACAGAGGTAAGCCCTGTCTTTTTATCTCAACTCTAATAACATGGCCTCCTTCTTGTTGCTGTAGTGACTGTTATGTTTCTGCTGAAACACCTTGAAATCAGAGTTTGGTGTCCCAGATAAGGAGGGGGTGGGGTGGGGTGAAGGCCTCGCAAGGCCTCTGTTCCACAGTACTGTGTGTGTGGAAGAATGGGTGTGTATGTGTGTCTGTGTACGTGAGGGGGGGAGGGGTTGGGTTAGGATTCTCACCCTTGCTCTCTCTTGTCTACCAGGGTCACATGGGTGCCCCAGACAACCAAACTGCCATGTAGGAGGCAGAGTGTACCATTGCAAATCCCCTTTACTTGCTTGTATAAGCAAAAGAGAGTTTGATTTAAAAAGGGCCCTCACATTGCCTCTTATTTCGCCTGTATATAGTCAATCCTTGTGTATATATCTGAAGGTTGTTGTGTTGTTATTCTATGTTAAGTACACTAAGAGGCATGAAACCGCAGTCAAATTCCATCTGTGCAAACTTACATGGCCAATAAACATTCTGATTCTAATTACTTTTATCTGTGGTACTCTGGTTCTATAAGATGGCAGAGAAAATGTGGGGGATGGGTAGTGGAGGAGGGTGGGGGCATGCTATGTGGCCCATGTAAGTAGATTGTCTGTTGTTGTTTTCTTGTATGTCATATCGGGAAGGGGAACAGACGGGGGGGGCACTCCTCCCCCAGGGTCCTCAGGAGTCCTTCTGGGTTTGGTGGGGGACCTCTAGTTAAGGGTAATGGCCATGGATAAATACAAATTTTTCTTTGGGGGGGGGTCATAATGGAGGGACAACTATATACACAATAAAGACACGACAATTTTTAAAGATATAAATGTTTGATTCCCACCCCCCAAACTACTGAAAATAGCTGTGTCTGATTGGTTAAATGTGTGCCCAGGTTCTATATTTTTTATTTGTCCCCATAATTCTATTAGTCAATGAACTGACCCAGCTTAAACAAAGAGCTGCAAAGGAGGCAGTCCCTGAATTTGAGTTTTTATGTTTTCTTGATGTTATGTCACCTTGCAAAGAGTAAGGTTGAGGCACCAAACAAGTAGGTTCTCCAATTTCAGCCCAAGGCCCCGGGTTTACAGCAAGCCACTACATTGACTCCACAGCACCATTCATCGTAAAAGTGCTTCCTCTACTCTCTAACCCTCAAACAGTGGCCATTTTGTGTGCAAAGAGAGTTCCTCGGGGAGAACTCTGGTCGTCCCCTCATAGATCTGATAGCTGCAGAGAAAAACTACTCACAACTTCTTTGCCGTTTTACTATGCATTACAGTGCTTTGAAAATATGAAAAGATGTCACTGTGTCTCACTTTAACGTCACTGTCATGTGTCCTGTTTTCTCTCTTTCTGTGTGCTACTGAGTGCTGTGTGCCCCTCCTATTTTAAGTACGTTTAGACAAAAACACAAGAACACCAATATACTTGTTCTTTAAAAACATGTTTTATATATATATATATATATAAATGTTTAAAAAAACAAGTTTTATACACACACATATGTGTATGTATGGTATGTGTGTGTTTATATATAAAACTACATATACATTTACATATATACTTTGTTAATTTAATGATGAACAAAGATATAGGCCTTATCTTTGATATGAAGATTTCATGTAGCAATGTTTTAATGGTCACAAGCTATGTGAAAATATATACATTCTCTTTTATTCCTTCTTGCTATCCTTCCTTTAAGTGTCTTTATGCATACGCAATAATCCAGGTAAGAAAATAAAGAAAGTTGAATCGGTTCATCTGGGTGCGACATTTAAATGTTGTATCCAGATGAACTGATTCAACTTTGACTTCCTTTATGTGTAATACCAAAACCAAAAGTAAACCCTAGCCACAAAATTGCCAGGAGCATTATCGAAACCTCATAACCTTTTAAATGAGCCTGTGAAAAGAATGTTATACTCGTGCTCAGTAATGTCAGTAATGTGTAATGTTGGGTGGTGAGGGAGCAAATCGTCTGGGACTTTCTGAGGCAATGCCGTCTGTAAACAGGACACCAGAGGTTGAATTGCAGAGCCATTTCACTTACTCGTCACAACCTACTAATATTATCTACAAGAAACTTTTCCTAGTTACCCCTGGTTCATACTTGTTGTGTCCAATACGGGCAAGCTAAACTGAAGGAAAATAAACTGTCTGATGCGGGGGAAATCTCTGCATTGCAGCAAAAAAATGCTATTCAAGAGGAAGAGGGAAGCTTGCACACTGATCCGTGTGGCATAGCACAACCGACCAATAGTATTCCACCCTGTTGGCCCTCCAGCCAATTGCAGCTGAAGTTGAGGTTAAAGATTGACAATCGGAGGGAGAGCAGCAGGGAGAGCAAGGGCCTTCTGGAAAATTCCACAGCCATCTTTGATTCACCCTTTACTGCCTTATGTAAAATGCAGGTTGAAAGATTCTCTTATTCAAGCTGTTTTTTGCATAGCAACGGTCTACTTGATGTGTTAGTTTTCTGTTGGGACATTGTACTTGGTAGATTTTATGATTGACTCATGTTAAAACCAGGTTTTTACTATGATTACTTAACATGAGAATACATTCATTGGTTTACGAACATGCAGGTAATGACGTGACCTTGAACTTGCACGTTTTGCCCAAGGATATTTTTTGTTTACTTGATGATATCAGACAAAAAAAGCTGGAGCTGATGGTATGTATTTCTATGTGTATCTGCACCAGGAATGTGTCTCTTTCAAGGCTGAATGTGTCTCTTGTCATTTTCCTCAAATCGTAAAAGCTTTTATTATATGAATCAAGTAATCTTTTTGGAGCTCAGGGTTTTCAGGGGGACTGGTTATATTCCAGTCAGCAGTTTTAGTCACAAGTGTTTTCAAGGGCAGTCAAAATGCACAAAATGACAAGATCATGTGTGCATTTCATACCTCTCCAGTGTTAACGGAGCTCTTCTACACTTTGGATGTTCAACACAGATATTTTGCCACTGAAGTGGAAACACAGCAGACCTCCTGCTTCAGGGATCGGAGGATAGATGGCTTTTGCCAGGATCTGACTCAATTCTCGTGCTTTTCCATTCTCTTCAACCTAACCTAATTATTCTTTGACCATGTTGTTTGTTCACAGTGAAGGTGAGAAGGCAAAGACACAAAGGGGGGTAAAAAAAATAATCTGAAAACAAAGATGAAGCAAATGCTCCACACGTTGCCTGCCGGCTTCCTTGCGCTGGTCTCCCTTTCTGTCTCTCCTTCATCTCTGTGTTCTCTGTAAGCCAGCAGTTTTGTTGGTCCGTCATAGCCGTGTTTTAATGTGGAACTGTAATCTCCACAGATCTCTGGTCCTCCTGCATGGATGTGCCAGTGCTTGAGACTGAGCCTCGGTGTGGGGGATGGGGGAGAGGGGGGAGGGGATCAAGCTGTGGCCTCCATTTTCTGTGACGAGGAAACCCTGCTCGTCTCTCACAGGAGTGGAATCTCAAGGCACAGAGTCAGTGTTGGTTTTTTTGTCCATCAGGTACTCCTTTTGCTGAGGGCAATGTTGTCAATATTTTCCTGAGCCTGGTCCTTCTGGAATCTTCCCAGAGCCTGCTGAGGATTAATTCTGGCAGGTTTATGGAACACAGCTCCTGGTCTGAGAAAGCCCTTTGGATGAGCCTACTCTTTTTCTGCATCTATTCATCTTACCTCTTTTTTCTTTTTCTTTTTTGTCCTGAAAGTTGAGGGATGAGAAGATTACTGTTTGATGGTTCTCGCCATTGATTTTTAAATTTTCTTTCAGTGAATATAAGGTTATGGCACTTGGTTCAGCAGCTGTGGGCTGACTAGCAATGGCAAGTGTTGTCTTTTCAGTGCTTGAGTGTACGTTGTAGAGGGAGCTGGCTAACGATTTCTCTTTTTCATGTGGGCCTTCTTTTTTTCACTCAGTCCGGAACAGGAAGGCCCCGAAGGGGTTAGGTTATTTGTGTGCATGCGTCTGCGTGAGGCTGTTAGCAGGTTGAAACTAGACACCCATATGCTGGATTCTATTTTTTATCTTGTTGACTCTCCTTTATTCTTACTCAGATGACACACTTTCATTGACGATTTCTCCAAGCTTCGATGTGAAGAGCTGTCAACGATGGCCAGTTTCGCATGTGTGTGAATAATAATTTGATTGTGTCTGGATTTGTTTGACAGTTTAGGGATTGGAGGCGTCTTTCTTTATAGGCTTTGTAACAGCATTTTTGGGGCTTTATGTTTGTAATAATGATAAGGCCTTGCCATTTTTATACTCCCGAGTTGTTGAAATGAGCAAAACTGTTTACTCTGTGTTTATTGTTTGGTTGACGAGATCAAACCTAACAATCTTTCACATTTGTGTTTATGAGCTCAGATGCATCTAGACAGTACTGTAGTTTGATTTTGTTAGATATACGTCTGTGTCAATACCCCTTGTAACCAGTAAGCCAATGTTTACGTGGATACTTTTTAATCAGCTTTGTGAGGAATGTCTCTTAAATGATTGGAGAAAAGGCAACAGTGTCACCCACTGTTTCTTCTTGCAGGTATGGTTGACATTTGTGTCACTTGGCTGTATATAGAGTGCTCTACCTGGAAACCAGAGTAAAACCCAGGGCTAGGAACTGGTCAAGTGTGTGACCTGCCAGGGGTCCCTGGGAAGGTTTCCTCTAAGGGGCTAGTGAATGAGGCTACATCCTTGGAACGAGGCCCTCTTTGACTCTGACAAAAGAGGAGCTGAACTCTCAAAGAGCTCCATTCATCACCAAGTCTCCCCCCCCCCTACTCTCCTCATTTTCTCCTCAGAGGAAATGAGATGAGATCAGAACCAGAGACTCTGAAAATTAGGCTTTTAATTGGTGCTGGATTTGTGTGTTGGAGAGGTTTTATCTCCACTTTTTGGAGATTTAAAGAACCAGAACATGGACTGATGCTGATATAGATATGATTTTTGTTAGGGACCATCAAAAAATAATGCTATTGCATTTGTTAAGAGCTTCTTCAACCAAGGCTTTGTCACAGGTTTAGATCCCAAACCTTCACTGAGACCCATGCTTGAATTCTTAGAGCTTATTTATGGGGTCTGATGCTTTCAATCTCCGGGAATAGGTTTAAGAGCCATGGGGACTTCTGTTATTAGACTAGGGGCTTGAGAGGCAACAGAGACATCGTCTGTTAAACACTGTGAGACATTGGTCCTGTCGTTATGAGCCAGTACCAATGGTTTCCTTTCTCTGGTGAGACTGTTTATCCGTCATCTATGAGTAAAGTAAGATGAAAAGACAAGCAACTATTTGGACTACAATATCATACCTGGGTCATCTTCTGAAGGCCGAATATGCAGGTTGATCTCAGTAGGATGGCCCAACTTGTTGTGGATATGACTGTTGTGCCTAGGGCAAAACAGTGTTGCCATGGAGATTCTTAATACTGTCTCTCTGGAACATGAAGAATACAGTGTGACTGGTTTGCCAATGACAAAATAGAAATAATGTTGGGTAGTGGATATTTCGGTATCAGAGTTGAGATTCGTTATGCAGGTCATAGATGTGTTGAAATTGAATATTAAAAAAAAATTAGGATGGCAGCAAGATGTATCCATTCAGCACAGCGAACCTCTAGTAACATATCTTCTGGGACCTGGGTGCCTTAGGTGGTGTTCCACTTGTTTACTGTGACGCTGATGTGTTTTGTGAACACGGTGTGAGACTTTGTCTTTTCTTCTCTCCCCGTGTCTGCATGCTTCCATTCCATGCTCTGCAGTCTGGCTGAGGAGGAGATAAAGACAGAGTCTGAAGTGGTAGAGGGGATGGATGTGTCCATTCGTTCCAAAGGTAAGTCTTCCAAGGTCAACTGAAGTAGGCCTGCATTAACAGTTCGACATCTTAACAGGCTAAATTCAGAAAATGAAGCTCTTATTTAAGTTTCATGGGCTGACTAATGCATTTTGTAGCGCTCCAAGGAATGCACTGATAATCCATCATGCTTGACTGTCTTCCAGTGTATAATTTGTGTCAACTATCAACATGCTGTCTGTCAGCAGTCTATGCTACTGCACAGCAGTTGAGAAGGTGCCCAATAGCACATGTTAACCATGACAATGACACTTGCTGATTTTACTGTTTGGTTAATGTTGCCAGAGCGCCTATCTAGATCAAGTGTGATCGCTGTCATTATTTTGCAGTTGGCATTGTCATGATTACGAAAAGGGTTAAACATCGTTGACCGTCTCTGTCTCTCAGCATGCTCATGTGTAAAAGAAATGCTTGATTTTTTTTCCCCTCTCACTGCCTCCTCAAAGAACTGAGATTAAGAGGACAGATTAGGCTGTCTGATTCATCCTCTCTATCTACTCCAGTGGTAGCTAAATCACTGTTATGCTATGCCAGTCAGTTGTAGCCTTTCTATTAAACCCTGTTAAGCTTGTATACTGTAGTAGACTCAAGAGTGCAAAGAACGATTCCAGTCTGTCTGCTGTGACCTGATATTTTTTCCATTCTGTGTCCAGTACCTGACCCTCCGGGTTCGGCAGAGCGGGTATTGGTACCACAGAAAAGAAGGATGCCTAGTCCCACCCATTCTTCCAACGGACACTCTCCCACAGACACCTCTCCCAGCCCGCTTAAGAAGAAGAAGAAACCTGGGGCTGTCAACTGCAACAACAAAGACCAGGTAAGAGTGGACAGACCTGTATGGGTGTGGCTTTCTGTAAGAAGGGAGAAGTGGGTGTGTGGAAGTACGGAGGTTGTGTTTATGGATGTGTATGTAATATTACTTGTGATACATTTTTACACTCATTTGCATTTTAAAGTCTACTGGGATGTGAAATTGGGCACTTGTGGTCACCATGATGTGCTGCTGTCTTTGATTAAAATGAATGCCTTGTAAGATGATCAGACAGTGATGGATATGCTAATATTACCTGCTTGCCCAGTGAGCTGCTGAGTGATTCCCTTTGTTTTATGTGCATGATTAAAGGTTAATTCTAGCATTTTTTATGTGATGCTATGCAAGTGTTTTGACCTGAGTGGAGTTCAAGGTGTTTTTTTAAAAATTGGATTCATGACATGGTTCTCTGGTAATGGTTACATGAAGGAGCACAATTTAGCGAATGCTAAATGAATAGCAGTCACTGTAAAAAATATCCTTAGTGTAAGCCCAAATATTGTTCATTTATGAAAATTTGGTTGAACTATAAAACATGTTCCAATAGTTTCTCATTAAGCTTAAAATGAGTACAAGCAGTAACTAAACTGGACTAAAGATTGTAGAGCCAATACCAGAGAAGCATATCATGCAGCGTGACAACTCAGGTAAAATAACCCTTCAATTATTGCTCAAAGAGAAAAAGAAGAGAAAAAGAATTATCCTTTGGTCTACACCCAATTCCTTTCAATTCAACATGGTTAATAAGTCACATGATCATAGCATTCACATATTATGATCCATATTGTGACATGTCAGCCAGTTTGCTGATGTCACAGAAAGTTGAATCAGTTCATCTGGACATGTTTATTGAGAGAAACGTTTCATCACTCCGCTCCAGTTAAGGCCAAAATTATTAGCCCCCGTGGAACTATGGAAAATTTCCCTAAAATTCTGCCCAATGTTTGCATCATTCATAAAACTTTACATAGTAAAACATTCATCAATGTGAAGGCCCCTATTTGGTACATTTTGGAATGTAAAATAAATTTTCAGGTTTGCTTTATACCAAATGTAGTGAAAATTGAGGTGGTCAAAATTATTAGTCCCCATGTGATTTTTTTGCTTTCAAAACACACCTGAGCAATCACTCAGCTTTCAAACCACACCTGACCAATCAATCAGCATTGAACTTTACTTAAGGGACTCCAGTGAACAGGGCTAGTGGCACTTGAATGCTTGATTAAGAGGGACTACTCTTAAATTCTTGGTAAGAAGTAATTTCATCATGCCCAAAAGTAAAGCAATCAGTCTGGAACTCAGAAAGAAGATAGTGGATGCTCATCTTAAGGGGGAAGACTATACTGCCATTTCCAAGCATTTCACAGTGTCTAGAACAGCTGTACATTGCATCATTGCAAAGCACAAGGAGACAAATTCTGTTAGAAACAAACCTGGGCGTGGTCGAAAGTGCAAGATTTCAAAAACGTTGGAGAGGAAAATAGTCAGAGATGTCAGCAACAATCCCCGGATCTCTGCCAAGATGATTTTTGCTGAACTGGCCTCTTCTGGACTTGATGTTTCAAGGAAGACTGTTGTGAGGGCTCTTCATCGTGGTGGGCTTTGAGGTCATCATCCAAGAAAAACTCCATTGCTCACAGAGTGGCACATCAAAGCCAGACTGAAGTTTGCCCGTGAACATTTGAAACATGGGCATGAGTTTTGGAAGTCTGTCCTTTGGTCTGATGAGACCAAACTTGAGCTGTTTGGGTACATGGATGTTGCTTTTGTTTGGCGAAGGAAAGGAGAGGCCTTCAACCCTAACAACACAGTTGCCACAGTTAAACATGGTGGTGGGAGCATAATGCTGTAGGGCTGTTTTGCTGCTTCAGGCACAGGGAACCTTGTTTGGGTGCATCGGATCATGAAGAAAGAAGGTTATGTTGACATTTTGAAGGATAATGTAAAGAAATCTGTTGCCAGTCTAGCTTTGGGATGCTGCTGGTTCTTCCAGCAAGACAGGGACCTGAAGCATACATCCAAGTTGGTCCAAAACTTTTTGAAGGACATCAAAATCAAGGTCCTGGAGTGGCCCTCACGGAGCCCAGATCTCAATCCTATTGAGAATCTGTGGCGGGAGCTCAAGGTTAATGTCCATGCTCGAAAACCACACAATTTGGATGAGCTGGAACAATTTGCCATGGAAGAATGGGCTAAGATCCCTCAAGAGACATGTGCCAACCTAGTTAGGAACTACCATAAGAGGTTGTTGTCAGAAAGGTTACACTATTGACCATTAATTGTCAGAGGGCTAATAATGTTGGCCTTGTCATTTTTGTTTTTTCTTGTTTCAATTCAGTGCATCAGTAAAATATCTTAATCAAGCTTAGTGGAGATTTTGTCTTTGTTCTTTTTGGAACCAATTAAACTATAAACACTTTTGGTTATGGTAATTTCCGTGGAAAAGTTAAGGGTTTTGTTTGATTTCATAAAGGGGGCTAATAATTTTGACCTTAACTGTAAGTGACCTCTTCAGTCTCAACTGACAGCAGGTATCCCCACCCATATAAACAATACAGTTTCAATGAATAGTGAATAGTACACATGGCCATTGACACTATAGTTAATGTCGTGCCCATAATTGCATATGAAACTGGTAGTTGGTTTCAGTCATTATGCCACTGTATTGTTTACAAGGGGTGGGGATACCTTCAGTCAGTTTAGAGTGAAGAGTTCACTTAGATGAGTGATGAAACGTATCTGTCAATAAATGTTGTGTCCAGATGAACTGATTCAACCTTCTTTGAGACTGAAAACAACAATTGGCTTCATATGCAAATTGGTGTGACCATTAACTAGAGTTACAATGGCCATGTGTACTTTTCATAGAGGATTGGGGAATTGTTGCAATCACAGGATTGTAAGATGGTGACAAATGTACTCTTAGTCTCCCCCCCCAGTTCAGGGATGGTCGTTCCCTCTTCACATATATGGCCTCTTTGACGCCCCATTCAAACCAGCGTTCCTCCCTTTCAAGGATGTGCACATCCTCATGCTTGAAAGAGTGGCCACTGGCCTGTAGATGGGTGTAGACTGCGGTGGAGTCCTGACCTGATGTGTTAGCTCTCCTGTGTTGTGCCATGCTCGTAGCCCTGTTTGGTTTCCCCAATGTACAAATCACAGCAATCCTCCTGGCACTTAACAGCGTACACTTGCTCTGTTTGTGCCGGGGGACCCAATCCTTGGGGTGGACCAATTTCTGATGCAGCATGTTTTGGGGTTTGAAAGCAACTGAGACGCGGTGTTTGAAACATACGCGTCTCAACTTTTCCGACACTCCCGCCACATACGGAATCACCACTGGTTTATGCTTAGGCAGTTGTGGTCCTTCTCCTCTTTTTTTCCTTCAATTTTCTCCCCAATTGTATCTGGCCAATTACCCCGCTGCTTTTTTTTTTTTTTTGAGCTGTCCCGGTCGCTGCTGCGCCCCCTCTCTGCTGATCCGGGGGGCACCCTGACCAACCAGAGGAGGCACTAGTGCAGCAACCAGGACAAATACCCACATCCAACTTCCCACCTGCAGACATGGCCAATTGTGTCTGTAGGGACGCCCAACCAAGCCGAAGGTAACACAGGGATTTGACCCGGCGATCCCGTGTTGGTAGGCAACGGATCTTCTCCTCTCTATGATTGGCTGGTGCACTTTTTGGGTGTCTTCCTGGTTTTGACAGACACCCAGTTAGGATAATGTCCCCCATCACCAATTGCAGTTTCACAGTCTAAGAAGGCTAACCTGTCATTTTTCACATCCTTCCTGGTGAACTTGATGTGGTTGTGCACAGCATTAATGTGGTCAGTGAAATGTGGTACATCCTGTGATTTAATTTTAACCCAGATATCATCCACAAATCAGAACCGATGGCTAGGTGGTGACCCTGGATAGGACATCAGAGCCTTCTTTTCCACTTCCCCCATATACAAGTTGGCCACTATAGGTGAAATTGGGGAATACATAGCACACCCATGCCTCTGCCTGTAGTACTTGTCCCTGAAAATGAAGTAGGTAGACTGAAGACAGCTTTAGGAACAGACACATTTGGTCAGTGGTAAGGGTGGTCCTATTGCTAAGGTTGGGGTCATTTTGTATTTTCATACGGACTACCTCCACTGGTTAATCAACAGGAACGCACGTGAAGAGAGACTTAACATCATAAGAGACCATTGTTTCATCCCTCTCCATAATGATGTCCCTCACTTTATCCACAAAATCACATTCTGAATGTGATGTTCATCACTGCCTACCAATGGATGAAGACTAGATGCCACTGAGTTAATCATACAAGCAACAGGCCGTAATGGTACATCCTGTTTATGTATCTTAGGTAAACCATACAGACTAGGTGTAGCTCATCCTTGATGGGGAGGAATAATAGTTTGAATGGGGAGTCAAAAAGGCCATCTATGTAAAGCGGGAACGACCATCCCTGAACCGAGGGGTACATCTGCCGCCATCGGACAATGCTGTGATGGCAACAAAAGAAGGTTGAATCGGTTCCTCTGGACACAATGTTTGAGAGTAATGTTTGATCGCTCATCTAAGTGACCTCTTCGGTCTAAACTGACTGCAGGTATCCCCACCCTTATAAACAATACAGTGGCATAACGACCGAAACCAATGACCAGTTTCATCACAGCATTTTAAGATGGTGACAGATGTACTCTTAGGCCCTGCCCCTCGGTTCAGGGATGGTCGTTCCCTCTTTATAGATACAATTACTTACATTGCTGTGATTGCAAACATTCCAAAATCCTCTGTGAATAGCACACATGGCCATCGTAACTGTAGTTAATGGTCACACCCATATTTGCATATGAAACCGGTCATTGGTTTCAGTTGTTATGCAACTGTATTGTTTATAAGGGTGGAGATACCTGCAGTCAGTTTAGACTGAAGAAGTCACTTAGACGAGTGATGAAATGTTATCTGTCTTTAAATGTTGTATCCAGATGAACTGATTCAACTTTCTGCGATTTCCTTACCTGGATTATTGAGTGTGCACAAAGACAGTTTGTTGATGTGTTTGGTCTGACATCATGCATATCACTTGTTGTTGGTCCACACGTGAAATTATAGTTTTCTTGTTACAAGACCAATGGAAAAAGCTGTTTCAAAGGGCAGTGGCATTTCACCATGGTTTTGATTCTCCAGACTAGTCAAAACAGTCCTGTGTTGGGTGTCCCAGCTTTTTTATCCTACATGCTGCTTTCCCTGCCTTAACCGCCACCGTGTTTCTGTTGCAGTGCACCTTTTTGTGTTTGTTTCTGCGTGTTTTTGAAACCTGCCCCCTGTTTCTCTTGCCTGCATTTCAGTCAGAGCTAAGACATGGTCCCTTTTACTATGTGAAGCAGCCAGCACTCACCACAGACCCTGTTGATGTTGTACCGCAGGATGGCAGGAATGACTTCTACTGCTGGCTGTGCCACCGCGAGGGCCAGGTGCTCTGCTGTGAGCTCTGCCCAAGGGTGTACCATGCCAAGTGCCTCAAACTGCCAGCCGAGCCCGAGGGCGACTGGTTCTGTCCAGAGTGTGAGGTATCTCACTAAAGATGTGTGTGTGTCTGTGTGTGGTTGTACACAAATGATATGCACACTGTTGTATGAGTTTTAAGACTCACCGCTGTCTTCTTAGTTTGTTCACAACAAGCCTGTTTGCTAGTTTAAACTGTGAAGTTGATAGGTAATAGAGAATTGTCTTGATCTGACTGTTACAAGCTCTTTCAAATGGCATAATTGTGAAACATAAATTGACGCAAGCTATAATAGTTTTAGCTGCAATAATATACATTCACTAATATAAAGTACACATCTTGTTAGTACTGTTTCAGTAATACTTCGCCAAAATTAATGTCACTGTCTTTGAATGTCTTGTAGAAAATTACTGTAGCAGAGTGCATAGAAACCCAGAGCAAGGCCATGACAATGTTAACAATAGACCAGCTCTCCTACCTGCTGAAGTTTGCCCTCCAGAAGATGAAACAGCCTGGGGTAAGTCATATGAGGGTATGTCGGGTACTTGTGAAAGCAAAAATCAAAGCAATTGCCTGGTAAATATACATGGATTTTTGCTAATACCTCTGTTTGTTTTTAAACCGAGTAGACAGAGCCTTTTCAGAAGCCTGTTTCTTTGGAACAGCATCCTGATTATGCTGAGTATATCTTCCACCCCATGGACCTGTGCACTCTAGAAAAGGTATAATACATGGTATGATAACTTAAATACTGGGAAGTTGATGGATATCGCATTAATGTACCTTATGTCATTTTATTTTTCCGTCTTCCTAACAGAATATCAAAAAGAAAATGTATGGCTGCACTGAAGCCTTTCTTGCTGATATGAAATGGATCTTGCACAACTGTATCATTTATAATGGAGGTAGGCCACTCATACATGAATGAATGAATGAATGATGATTTATTTCGAACATGTAAACAAACATGTAGCAAGAAGTTCCTGGGTTCACGCCCCGGAGTAGGCCAACCTTGGGGGTTGTCCCAGGTTGTCCTCTATGTGGAGTTTGCATGTTCTCCCCGTGTCTGCGTCAGTTTTCTCCGGGTGCTCCGGCTTCCTCCCATTGTCCAAAGACATAGGTCAGGTGAATCGGCCGTACTAAATTGTCCCTAGGTGTGAGTGTGTGTGTGTTGGCGCTGTGATTGTCTGGGGGCCTGTCCAGGGTGTCTCCCCGCCTGCCGGCCACCCAGTGACTGTTGGGATAGGCTCCAGCATCCCCGTGACCCAGAGTAAGGATAAGCGGTTTGGATAATGAATGAATGAATGTAAACAAGCAGGATATAACATACAGATAATCCACTGCCAATAATCTGAAGTGATCAACAAATCCACACATCAAACTCAGGGAACAAATCTCCATATACATCAGATTATTATTATACATATATCAAATATCATTCTACTCTGTACAAGAAAAAATGTAAATGTTTAACATTTCTTGTGGCTTTGCTCTAGGTAATCACAAACTAACAGCAACAGCAAAAGTCATTGTCAAGATTTGTGAGCATGAGGTAAGGTGGCCTTTTAAACTGGACAGTGGGGAATGGTTTTACCTCATCGTATTGTGAGAATCTTAATTTCATTTGATATTTGTTTCAGATGAATGAGATTGAGGTATGTCCAGAGTGCTACCTGTCTTCATGCCAAAAAAGGGACAACTGGTTTTGTGAGCCATGCGTAAGTTTCTTCATTATCATTTGTCATGGACTCAAGGTCTCTCCTTATTGTAAAAGTTTCTTGACATAATTGCTCCTTGATCTCCTTACTTAACAAAGAACATCTTTTTATCAAATTCCATTGTAAAACTTTGGAACATGCAGAAATGGCATCAATTGATTTTGGTTCCAATAGAGTCAACCCCACCCACTGGTCTGGGCTAAACTAAAGGGCTTTCCCTTCTGGCCAGCCAAAGCTCTACGGGAGAAAGATGGACAGGTAGATGCGCGCTTCTTTGGACAACATGACAGGTGAGCCTAGATTTCGAGTGTATTAGCAAAGAATTGCTCTTTACATGTTGATATGTTCACCAGTATTAAGACTAGTTATGTAGTTTTACCAGGTGACTCACCTGGTAGAGCACGTACCACATAAGGCTGAGTCCCGACTGCAGCGGCCTGGGTTCGAATCTGGCTCGGGCCCTTTAGGGGCGGCGCGGTGGCGTAGTGGTTAGCGTGGTCACCTCACAGCGGGAAGGTCCTGGGCTCGAGCCCCGGGGCTGTCCAGCCTTGGGGGTCATCCCGGGTCGTCCTCTGTGTGGAGTTTGCATTGCATTACATTACATTACAGTCATTTAGCCGACGCTTTTATCCAAAGCGACTTACAATAAGTGCATTTAACGTAGGAAATCAGGAGAACTACTAGTCATCAGAGGTCATAAGTGCATCTAAACAAGCATCTAAGAGCAAAACCAGTGCTAAAGTAAAAGTGCAAGAAAGATTTTTTTTTTAATGAGTGAATACAATAAGAGCTAAGAACAAATAACAGGATAGTAGTTCTTAAAGATGTTCTCTGCATGTTCTCCTCGTGTCTGCATGGGTTTCCTCCGGGTGCTCTGGTTTCCTCCCACAGTCCAAAGACATGTAGGTCAGGTGAATCGGCCGTACTAAATTGTCCCTAGGTGTGAATGTGTTGGCCCTGTGATGGTCTGGCGGCCTGTCTAGGGTGTCTCACCACCTGCTGCCGAATTACTGCTGGGATAAGCTCCAGCATCCCGCGACCCCAATTAGGAAAAGCGGCTTGGATAATGGATATGTAGTTTTTTCATTTAAATGCCAAATATTTCTTTTAACAATTTTGTTTGTGTGATAGATAGGTGCACACATGGGAATGACAAGAATGTACCAGTTTTGTTACTAAACAGAAACATATACTTCACTGAACACTTTTTTCTTCTATTGTCATTCAAAAATTGTTCTGCTGCTTGACTTTCCAGTTAGCTCTTCATGCCCTCATGTGTACTTGCCGTTCTTGTCCCAGTCCGAGTGCAAGGAAAAACATACATAGGTTAATGACAGATGTACCACAGATGTGACTGTTTACCAACCCCTTGAACGTGTGTTGTTGACGCAAAAAAAGCCACTCCAGGCTCACTATCTCGAGCAGACTCGCAAACCACACTCCCTATCCACATACTCTGCTTACTTAGGCCAAGTAACCATGCGGCTGATAGTCTACCCCCACCTCCTCCCCTTCCAAGGGGGCAGGAATTCTGCCATCTCCATTTGCACCCCTGGCCTTTGGATCACCTTAATTTTATATGACTGCAAAGCCAGATAGCAATAGATGATCCACACATTCCAGTGGCTCTGTCCACACATTAGAGTGGATCGTGGTCCAAAACAGAGGATGAATGGATGCCCCAGGAGGAAATAGCAGAAGTTGTAGACTGCCCAGCAGCTGGCCAGGCTCTCCTTCTCCACTATACTCTACTTGGCCACACACTTGGAGAGTTTTCTGCTGAGACCAAAGTGGCAGCCAGACCTTTGTTCAATGCTTCAGTCTTGAGAGAAAGGTTTGGAGTGAACAGCTGTGGCTGCACATGAAAAACCTATTTCACATTTTTAAACACTTGCAAAAACTGCTTGATCTGCTGGACTGGATCTATGGCACCCTTTCTGGTGAAGTCAGAGATGGTTGAAACAAACTGGCAGTATCGGGCCAGCCCCCTGTCAGCCCCCTCTTTTGCTAGGGGCCTTTGGCAGGTCGCAATTACTGCTGTGTTAGCTACTTGTGGATGTAACTGCCTGCTGCTGAAGTGGTACCCCCGATACTGTACCTCCCTCTGTCAAGCTTTGGATTGGCCATGAGCCCTGTCACAGGGTTTTAAGCACAGCCCCCACCTGCGCACAGCCCCCACCTGCCTCATTTGCTGCTTCCAGCATTCACTGTGGATGATGACATCATCCAGGTAAGCAACTGCAAACTTGCAATGAGGGTGAAACACTTGGTCCATGAGATGTTACAGTGTGGTTGGGGCCCTGTACTGCCCAAATGGAAGTATGACAAATTGGTACAAACTAAATGGGGGGGGACACGGTGGAGGAAGTGGTTAGCGCGGTCACCTTACAGCAAGAAGGTCCTGGGTTCGAACCCCAGGTTAGTCCAACCTTGGGGGTTGTCCTCTGTATGGAGTTTGCATATTCTCCCGGTGTCTGCGTGGGTTTCCTCCGGGTGCTCAGGTTTCCTCCCACAGTCCAAATGCATGATGCATAATGTTTTGTCTTAAGCATATCCAGCCAAATGCAGATGAAGGCAGATGGTGGTGAGTTCAATAATAAAGCTAAGTTGTTGTGGCTAGCAAGCACATATGGTATAACAAGCTCATAAAAACACTTTTACCAACAGATACTACAACCTCAATAGCTAAAACCCAAGTTCAGCCATATATTTTTTGTTGGGAAGTGGGGAAAGTGCTGACATAACAACATTGGGTTTTGAAATCCTCAAACACCTTTGTAATTGTCATGTACTGTAGATGCAAGTAAGTTAAGCAAATGGCAAATCTTCAGGATTGTTACGTGAACTGACTATTTTTGTTTTTCCTTTTTCATTCCCCCAGGGCCTGGGTTCCCATTAATAACTGCTACCTCATGTCCAAAGAAATCCCCTTCTCTGTGAAGAAGACCAAGAGCATTTTCAACAGTGCCATGCAAGAGATGGAGGTCTATGTGGAGAACATTCGCAAGAAATTTGGGATCTTCAACTATGCACCTTTCCGTACCCCCTACACACCCAACAACCAGCTGCAGATGCTACTGGACCCATCCAACCCCAGTGCTGGGACAGTGAAAACGGAGAAACCTGAAAAACTTCGCTTTAACTTTGATATTACTGCATCACCCAAGATGCTGCTTAGCAAGAATTCCGTGCCAAGTGGAATGAGTCGGAGGATCTCTATGACGGACATGCCTCGGTCTCCCATGAGTACCAACTCCTCTGTTCACACAGGGTCAGATGTGGAGCAGGATGGGTTGGAAAAGCCCCCCAGGAATCCACCCTTTCACTACAGCACTGGAGAGGAGTCTATGGAGTATAGTGGTAAATAAGTGCTTACGTTTTATATCACCCTGGGTGTGTTGGCATGAGGGCAACAATATTTTATTTTCCTTTTTAAACATTTCAGCTGTATGTGGAAACCAATATACTGTAAATAACTTTAAATTGTGTTGTTTGGCTACAGCATCTCCTGCTTCTATGAAGATGGGTCCTGCAGGCAGCATGACAGGCAGCCCCAAGCCCTTTAACCCCGGACTGCTGCCTAAGCAGGAGAGGGCAGCTGGGACAGGAAGCATCCTTAATCTCAATTTGGGTCTGTTTCATCTCATTTCAGTGTAGATTTTACTGTGTTCATATTGTCACAAATGGTTGACATTTATGTGCAAGATGTGATGTATTGAAGTTGCACGGTAACTCTCTTAGATCGGGTGAAGGCTGAGATGGATCTGAAGGAGTTGAGTGAGACAGTGCAACAGCAACAGCAACAACAGCAACAAGGAACACCTGTCCCCCCTACCCCAAAGAGAACTATCAGGAGTCTGGACAAGACTATCGAAAGCTGCAAGGCCCAACTTGGTATGTACACCATTAATGAAAACACATGTTCTGTGCAATCAGATTATACTTTGGCACACATCTCATGACATGCCATTTTAATTACATTATATCATGTATATGACATTTTTGTCCACTGATGCAAAATAGGTATAAAAATGCTCATCTGAATCAAGTGATAACTCCATTTTGTGATCTTCAGTGGTTTATTTGGTCTGAGAGTAGTCTGAAAATCAGAATTCTTAATTGGCATCACTGTTAATTGCAATTAGGCACTAACATGGTTAAACAATGGATGTCACCATGACAATTTTTTTCACGCTAAAATAATCTACAGCAATTTATTATGTTAAATAATGATGAACAGTGTAACAGTTGTCTGTATGAATGCTGTGACTTCGGCATCAGTGGTGGCTAAGTGTTATTGATTATTGAAAGTGGGCAGACCAGTAGGGATGGATATCATTAAGATTTTAACAGTGCTGCTACTCCTACCCATACTGCTTATCGCCGTTTTCTTACCTGGATTATTGAACATGCATAAAGACATACTGCTTGTCGATCCAGTACTTTAACGGTACTCTTATCAGCTCTTTATGTTATTTTTTTAAGGGAAAAAATGAAACGAATTAAGAACAGAATTAATTAATTTTGCTTTATTTTCTCATGTTTGGACAGAGTGTTACCTTCAATCACTAACCCATGTTGGTATAATGTGGGCTCCAGTCTGCTAGCACACATAACATACCTGAGGTGGATGGGGCAATGAGAGATGAACTACGAGCTAGGCAGTCGAAAACTGCGCATTTCTCCACTTGTATTTGATGCACTTTCGTTATATGTTTCAAAAGATTGCTTATGTTTCTGTCCTTACATGCAAAAAGACTTGTTGCACTTGTGTCAATGAGCTTGTCAGCATCGACTCTAGTGAAGTATAACCAGACTTTTGACCACTGAGTTCTCTCTGCTATCGTCACTAAGAGCAGGGTGTGTGTGTGTGTGTGTGTGTGAGGGAGAGAGAGAAGGAGAGAGAGCTTGTCCCGACCCTTGGCTCGTGCATAGGACAGGCTCTGAGAGAGAGATCTCTCTTCTGGATTGGGAATAGTGAAAATGCATCTTCCTAGATGAACGTCTTAATCTTACTGCAAATTAGAAATGGAGTTGGTGAGATAAAAGGTGCAAGATAACATGTATGTAGCCTGAATAAATAGGACATTTATTTTCTTCATTTCTCCAATACTTATAGCAGAACCATTAACATTGGAGTTTATCAATATTGCGGTCTTTAATAATTTAGCATCGGTGCCCATTTAATACCGGTTTTCGGTACCCTTCTCTATAGACCAGAAGGCCAAAGTCTTTATTTTTATTCACCCCAACAAAAATGCTAAATCTTGACCTAAGTGGGGAATATTATTTATGTTTCTCTTTACAGGAATAGATGAGATTTCTGAGGATGTGTACAGGGGTGTTGAACACAGTGACTCTGAAGATTCTGAGAAATCTGACTCAAGTGACAGTGATGATCTGAGTGATGAAGAGCACAGGCCAAAGAGCTCTACCCATGATGACAAGGACAAAGCTGAGAGGAAGAGGCCCAAAGCAACCCTGCAAGGAGAGAATAAGGAAGGAGTTACAGAGACAGGGGATAAAGCAACCCCTGAACCCCTGCTCAAAGAAAAGCAGGGCAGCAATGGCCCGGATAGAGAACTTCAGGACAAGCCCAAGACACCGCCCTCTCAGGCCCCTACAGACAAGCCCAAAGCCCAAGAGGAAGGGAGAGCAACTGCCCCTTCAGCCTTTGCTGAACAAGACTCTGATTCTGAAAGAGAGCTGGTGATTGACCTGGGGGATGAGCATGGAAGCCGCGATCGTAAAAGACCCAGAAGAGAGCCAGGAGCTACTGCTGGCAAAACTTTCAAAGAGTCTACTTCTACCAAGCTGGAAGGTAAGACCTTTGATATATTTACATGTAGCTTTGCTTCTCTTGGTTGTGTTTGGGTTGAATCAGTACCATAATGACATTGACATTGGTGGATGTAATATCATCTCACATTGTACTTGCATCCACCGATACATAAATTCCCTTCATCTGCCATAGCAGCCTCGCCAGCACGGGAAGCCACCTCCACTTCCAACAAAGACCCCTTGACACCCCCCGTGCCAGCTGCTCTCAACTTGATTTCCGGTTCGACTGCTGGACAGACTAGTACAGCTCAAACTAGCAGTGTTTCTGCCCCTTCCTCCGTCTCCAGTTGCACCTCTACGGCAGCCTCAGCACCAACAGCTGTGAAGAAACAGCGCCCTCTACTGCCTAAGGAGACAGCTCAGGCAGTGCAACAGGCAGTAGTTTGGAATCCAACCAACAAGTTTCAGGCGTCCTCTCAGAAGTGGCAAATGCAGAAGGTTCAGAGGCCGCAACATGGAGACCAGCCAGCTGTACAGACCCAGGCCCAGGCACAGGTGCAAGTGCAGACACGCAGCCCTCAGCAAGTGCAATCCCAACAGCAAAATTCCTCCTCAAGTACACGCTACCAGACCAGACAAGCAGCCAAAGGTATATGTATGCCAGCATTAATATTAATCTTCTTAATTTGAATAAAAAAAACAGATTTACATTCGGGTAATTTTTTTTCTCTTTTACCATCTCCAGCAGTACAGCACAAAGATTCACCGCAGAGTACATCCTCACCAGTTACATCAATCAGCTCTGGCAGTTCCTCTTCTTTCATGACAGGAGATCTGCAGATCCCCACAGTATCAGCTGATGTGGCTGCAGATATTGCCAAGTATACAAACAAAGTAAGTTAGAAACTGGAGGTCTGTCGAGAAACAGTGCTCTATGATGAGAAAACATCCATAACTTATTCCCAGATGAGAACAGTCAATAATTAATTTTTTTGATGACAGATTGTAAGTGTACATTTAAAGACAGATTCAGGTATCCTAAAACCAAAATGACCAAATTGAATTTTTAGTGTATCCCAGTAGCACCCTTGTTCTTGACAAATTAAAGTTGATTATTATAACTATGGACCTCGAGTCTTATATTGCATGCTCTGGGTTAACCTTTTCAGATAATGGACACGATAAAAGGGACAATGACAGAAATCTACAATGACCTTTCCAAAAGCACATCTGGAAATACCATTGCAGAGGTAGGTATTCTGCCACACTTAATTTGCATATTAATGTTCTGTAAAAACTTTATACAATTTATACTTGGTTATAAACATTTTGTTGTTGTGCTATAGATTCGACGGTTACGGATAGAGATTGAGAAGCTCCAGTGGTTGCATCAGCAAGAGTTATCAGAGATGAAACACAACCTGGGTAGGTTTGCTGCTTCTAAAGGACAGAACTCTGGAATTTTGTGTTCCTTCAGCTGTCATGAAAACGAAAGTAACCATTAGAAATCACATTTTATGAGAATTTTTGCAAACATTGTAAAGATTTTTTTCAAAGCAAGAGAGGCAAGATTGAGATGTCTTGGACATGTGTGGAGGAGAGATACTGGGTATATTGGGAGAAGGATGCTGAATATGGAGCTGCCAGGGAAGAGGGAAAGAGGAAGGCCAAAGAGGAGGTTTATGGATGTGGTGAGGGAGGACATGCAGGTAGCTGTCATGACAGAGGAAGATGCAGAAGACAGGAAGAAATGGAAATGAATGATATCCGCTGTGGCGACCCCTAACGGGGGAGCAGCCAAAAGTAGTAGTAGTAGGAGTAAAGTTGTTTTTTTTTGTGTGAGCGATATATGCAAGTACTAGAAGCTGCTGTAAATCAGAGTCAAATCCCTTGTATGCATAAGTACACCAGGCCAATAAAGTTGATTCTGATTCTGAAGACGTTTGTTTTTGATTGTATTTTCGCAGAGCTGACAATGGCAGAGATGAGACAGAGTCTGGAACAGGAGAGGGAACGATTGGTGGCCGAGGTGAAGAAACAGATGGAGACAGAGAAGCAGCAGGCGGTAGATGAAACTAAAAAGAAACAGTGGTGTGCCAATTGCAGGAAAGAGGCCATCTTCTACTGCTGCTGGAACACCAGTTACTGTGACTACCCCTGTCAGCAAGCCCATTGGCCAGAACACATGAAATCCTGTACACAATCAGGTAACCCATCCCCCAAGCACATATACATCCAGAAATATGCACATACTACAGCCTTTTCCTCTGTCCTCATTTTATGTTTTTTTTTTCTTTCATAGCCACAGCCTCACAGCAAGAGCCAGAAACAGAGCCCAGTGCAGAACCTTCAGCGAAACAATCAGGCCACTCTCCCGCCACACAGACCCACCCCTCTGGAACAGGATCCATACCAGACAAAAACTCCTCCCCAACATTTGTGGATAAGACCAAGGACAGTACTGGTGTCACTGTTACCTAACCACTACACTAACAAAAGTTTCCACCATCTTGCAAGGCCAGCGCATGGGCTTATGACATCAAAATGTCAGGCATGCCTTAAGCTTCAAGGCCTGCACCTCAGTGAAAAAACATTTTGATTTCCCATCCCATATTTTCTGTACGTCTACCTGGTAGTTAGACATTTGAATAATCTCTCATGTTCAATTTCCATGAGCCTGTGGGTTCACTTTGTGATTGTAGTCTGTCTTGAAATATAAAATGTGAGTCATTATTTCCATAATTATTCTGAAGCTGAATTTTGTAGCTTGGTTACCAGCTTGTTTCTGATGTGAGGGAAATTGTATCAATTCATCAAACATTGCCATGTAACATCTTTGATGCTGCTCTGAGGTCGTTCATGGTTGTTTTATTTTGTCAGTTGTTACCCCAAAACAGTTTTTAAACAGCCAACTCTTGAGTATATACAATTTGTGCAGTGCCATCAGACATTTTGAATAACAGTTCCATTTCCATGTCTTCATCTATGTCTCTGCATTTTCTGGCTCATATAAATGTTTTCTATTGTAGTTCCACAGTGTATACATAAATTTTAATTATCTGTGATTTATAAAACTAAAAGTTTAAACTGTACAAAGCTTTTTTGTAAGAAGATACATGAACAATATTTATAGTGCTGTATGTTTTTTATATTATGTTTCATAAATCACATTTCTATGTGTCTGAAAACAAATTTTGGGGGTATAAAAATTAACTGAAAATGATTACTTCACATGAATGTCAGCAGTGAACAAAGTCTTTATTCAGCCGGTTATTCAAAACTATTGTTAAAGAAGTCAGACTATAAATGGGGGGTGAATGAAAACTGATGTTGACTGTATATTTCCTGTGAGCATGTTTTATTTTTTGTCATATTCTTGTTTACATATTGTACATAGAGTAAATGGATTGGTGAAGAAAAAATAAAACTGATCCGGTCACGTTGCTCATCACACTGCCATATATCCTGACATGAATCTTATGTTGCTCGACCATGAAGTACAAATATAATTTTCACCAGTTAAAATATCAATTTATGATGTCAGAAACTAAATTACAACTAGTTATAATTCCCTTTTAACTAGCTATATTTCTTATTGTTGGTATTGGAAATCAAGGTTTAACTAATGAAAAGGCTATTTGTTGATAGAAATTTAAATATTGATATAAAAAAATTACTAGTGAAAATTAGGACTTTCTCATTCGTTTCAGGGAAAGTTTGACTTGTTAAAATACCACTTGTGGCTATCAGAAATTCTCTTGTTAATACTGGTAATTATTATTTTGATATCACAAATTCAACCCTAATTAATTCAAATGCCAGATGTTAATGAGAAATCGAAATCTAAAACGGCGTCATTGGGTCAATAGAACGTCTCGTTTTTGGTCCTTTTGGGAGTGAGCCAAAATTCCTTCTCCGAGACTGGCAAAGCCATGACCCATCCTACTCTGCCTCCGATTGGCTAGTACGAGGAATGAGATCGGGCTAAGCCAATCAAGAGCCGAGTAGGGTGGGCCATGATTTCGCCATCCTAAGAAAATGTATGGCTTGCAGTGAGGACATTTTAAGCAAGGAAACAGATTGTAGATCAGTCAAAGTCTGAACAGGAACCACAGCCTCACATCCCGTTCCCGCGATACTATCCGTGAAACTGGCCAGAGAAAATGGAAGGAGGCAGAACTAGCTAGTCCAACGAATCGGTTCGTTATTGGAAAGTTAACCTAACGTTAGTATCCAAGGTATGGTTTACATTTTATTAACGTGTTCTGGTTAAAATATTGTAATAGCATCCATTAAACGTGCGGAGTTTGTGCCAGCTAAGGAAGGCTCCGGTCGAAACAGCCCATTGCTCTCCGAAGGTTCACAGCTAACTTGGCTGCAGAGAACAATGTCGTCTGCTTAAGACTCCATTAAAGTAACAAGGAGCGATGCATGGACATCATCAAGGTATTACCGAGCCTGGCTGCACACTTAACAACCTATCACCCAGAAATGTGGGTCAGCAGTTGTCTACATAAGTCGTAGCAGGAGGAGAAGCAGGCTCCCTGTTTCGTTCGTGCTTTGCTAAGCGTGTAGTTATGTTAAGTGGTCCGCCTCGTTCATGTCATGTAATATTGACTTAGGTGCACTAAACTTAGGAGATGCTGCGTGTTGGCTTTATGCAGGGCCGCTTTTGTAACGCGAGACAAGAGACTTCGGTTATGAGGCTTGGCCTAAATTGTTTTATGCAAAACATCACACACGCTCAAGCCTGTGTTGCGTGCATGTTCGGGTCAGGCCTTTACACACCGGGGACGTTTTCTTTTTCGTGCGGATTAATTCGCACGTCAGTATTTATTCATTTATTTATTTTTTTACCGTTGTTTTTGTCATGAGTACTTTCACACAGAACGCGACTGTTTTGCGGCGATAAAGCAACGCATTCTTTCTTTCTTTCCGGAACTTGGTCGATTTTTCTGAGCTTTCGCGCCGCTAATAGAGGCACCGGGCTACGGTAACATATTTGTGGAATTAACATTTGCGAATGTGCGCCCGCCATTCCTCGCGCGCGAAGGGGGTGAATAAAACTTTCGCTTCCAGTGGCGAAAGAAACGCACGCCTTAACTTCGCGTGGAGTAAACATTTTGTGAACTTAAACCGGCGAATTCGCAGCCCCAACCAATAGCAAGTAAGCGTGTGTGGTTGACCCCCACTTGGCTGTAGTTTTCTTAGTGAACAAGGATGGAGGAGACTTGTGATTGTTGCTGCGTCTAACCAACAGCAAATACAAACTGCCCCACAAGAGAGATGCCGGCGTTGAACGTAAATACACTGAAAATTTATTAATAACATCCGTTCATATTGCACGGTATACAAATATAACTTATACACCAGTGTTCTTCCTCCGCCTTTGTCCATAAAACTATGAAATAACGTGTACAAGTAAGGCATTTAAGTGAAAAGATGTATTTATCTTTCTCTGGACTTCAGTGTACAGTTTCCTGACGCAAAACCAATAACCGCAGAAATGGACCACAAACCAGAACACTGATTTCCGTGTGTCACACCCTGCACTGCCCACATTCAGCACTACAACATATGAATTTCGCCTGGGCAGGTAATAGTCATTTACCTGCATTCAATTAACGTTGGCGAATATTAGCTTCCCATTCTCTTCTTTTCTATGCGAGTGTAGCAGCTGTTAGATGGTTGCTCACCGACTGACGAACACCAGTCACACCAGGAATCAGGATCTGCACATTTATTCTAAATAAAGTAGCACAGGGCAAAGTCAGTAATCACACACAGTGGCAGGCTGTCCCTCACTCCCCCATTTACAAGAGTTGCTCAACTTTTGCCGCGAATTCGCAGCCACGTCACTCCTGTGTCTCTTGTGTATCGCTAATTGAAGTCCCTCTTGCTACAACGGGTTCACTGGAACTACATATTAATTCATAAAACATAAAGTTGGTGATATACAGACTATAACAGAAAATATTACACACCCGTTCTGAGAATTTTCACCAAGAGAAAAAAATATAAAATAACATGAACACAACATATTGACTCAGCTACATGAGCTAAGGGACGAATAAAACATTCGCTTCCAGTGGTGAAAGAAATTTGCATCTTTGCTTCACATGGACTTCAACTGTGGTGAACTTTGACCGGCAAATCCGCAGCCTCAACCTATAGCAAAGAAGTGTGGGGGTTGGGGGTTGACCCCCCTTGGCTGTAATTGACTAGTTTCCTGAGTGAGAAAGGATAGAGGAGACTTAAATTGTTGCTGTGGCTAACCAGCCTGTATTGTACGACATAGCCTGTGAAAATTACAAACTGTCCCATAAGAGAAATGCTGCCTGGCTGGCAGTGAGTTGGGTATTTGACGTAAATCAATGGAAAATTTATTAATAACATCAGTTCGTATTTTGCGTTATACAAATATAACTTTTACACCAATGTTCTTCCTCCGTATTTATCCAAAAACTTTGATAACATGTACAAGTGAGACAATTAAGTACAAACATTTATTTATCTTTCTTTCGACTTCAGTGTACATTTTCCTGTTGCAAAACCAACTACCAGTCGTGTGAACAACAACCACAGTTACTCTAACGGACTATAAACCGGCAAACTGATTTCCATGTGCGTCACATCCTGCAGTGCCCACATTCAACGTGACAAAATATGAATTTCTCCTTGGCAGGTGGTGGTCATTCGCGCATGTGTGACTGTAGCCTCAACCAATCACGTTGTATAGAATGGGCATCATGTCACAACTCCTAATGACAATGATGGACCTTATGATTGTTTGTGTTTTTTATCACAAAGGATACAAACACTATAAAGACAATGAACTCAAGGACAACGTGTGGAGGAGCATCACTGAACAAAGGCTATCAGGATAGATCAGGAACACTTTGTCATTTTACCTCATGTACTTGTGCACATGAAATGGAATGCCGTTTCCTCCAGCCCAAAGCAGTGCAACATACAGACAAAAACACATTCGAGAACTACAAGAACACACATATTCAATCTAACAGATATATCCAAAAAAAAAGAGTCACTGTCCTGGAACTGCCGGTCTGCATGAGCTAGCAGTTAGCCTAGCCTGCCCCGTGTTTCCTTCTTGGGTGCAGCTCCAGGTAGGGGCCGTGGTCCCTGTGGCAACTGTACGAAGCAGACCAAGCCTTCCCAGCTGATCCAGCGCCAGCTCTCCCAGCCAGACACCCTTGACACACCTCTCCACACGACAACGTCACAAACGCCACAGTCAACACCAGGTGAGGCCGCCACCAGACCCCCTTTGGTGTTATCAGAACTGCCGGTGTGCATTGGCTAGCAGTTAGCTTAGCCTGTCCCGCTTTCATGTCCTGTGTTACCTCCTCGAGTGCAGCTCTGGGCAAGGCTGCGGGTCCCTGGGCCCACAGTGCAGCAGACCAAGCTCTCACAGCTGATCCAGCACCAGCTCTCCCAGCCAACAAACGAAGACAAAAACTTAGACGTGGACAAAAACACTATTGATGGTACGGGGTGAGGCTGCTGCAAATGTGAGTTCGCACCACCGTCTTCTGACACCAGTACTGGGTGAGGCTGCTGCGAACGTGAATTCGGGCTGCCATCTTCCCACGCCGGAAGCGATCGTGTATAGCTTATGTAGTTTACTTTTGGAGGTAGTGGAACTCTTTTTCTTTTCCTCTACCTTTTTAAAATGGAATGTACCCCAAATCTCTTTTTCTTTTATCAAGTGAGGAGGAGCAGGACATCATCCCTGAATGATCATCTTCTTTTTGGTTTTTATTGGCGATTGACATCCGAAATGTTGCATTACTACCACCTATTGGAATGTTAGAACTTCATAGTACACTGCTCAAAAAAATAAAGGGAACACCTAAAAACACAATATAGACCTTGATGAATGAAATATTTCAGCTGAAAATCTTTATTTATTAGACAGAGGAATGTGTTTAGAGCAAAATAACCTAAGAATGATCAATGGAAATCAAAATCATTAGCCCATTAAGGTCTGGATTCAGAATCATACTCAAAATCAAAGTGGAAAATGAGAACATAGGCTGATCCAACTTCTGTGGAAATTCTTCAAGACGATTCAGAATGAGGCTCAGTAGTGTGTGTGGCCTCCACGTGCCTGTATGCACTCCCTACAACGTCTGGGCATGCTCCTGATGAGACGACGGATGGTCTCCTGAGGGATCTCCTCCCAGACCTGGATCAGGGCATCGGTCAACTCCCGGACAGTCTGTGGTGCGACATCGCGTTGGCGGATGGTACGAGACATGATGTCCCAGAGGTGCTCGATTGGATTCAGGTCTGGGGAACGTGCAGGCCAGTCCATAGCATCAATGCCCTCGACATACAGGAACTGCTGACACACTCTGGCCACATGAGGACGAGCATTGTCATGCATGAGCATGAACCCAGGGCCCACTGCACCAGCATATGGTCTGACAATGGGTCTGAGGATCTCATCCCTGTACCTAATGGCAGTCATGGTACCTCTGGCTAGCACGTAGAGGTCTGTGCGGCCCTCCAAGGATATGCCTCCCCAGACCATCACTGACCCACCGCCAAACCGGTCATGCTGGAGGATGTTGCAGGCAGCAGAACGTTCTCCACAGCGTCTCCAGACTCTCTCACATTTGTCACATGTGTTCAGTGTGAACCTGCTCTCATCTGTGAAGAGCACAGGGCGCCAATGGCGAATCTGCCAACCAAGATGTTCTCTGGCAAAGGTCAATCGGGCTGCACGGTGTTGGGCTGTGAGCACAGGCCCCAATTGTGGACGTCGGGCCCTCATACCATCCTCATGCATTCTGTTTCTCACTGTTTGAGCAGAAACCTGCACATTAGTGGCCTGTTGAAGGTCGTTTCGTAGGGCTCCGGCAGTGCTCCTCCTGTTCCTCCTTGCACAAAGGACCAGATAGCGGTCCTGCTGCGGGGTTGTTGTCCTCCTGCGGCCCCATCCACGTCTCCTGGTGTACTGGCCTGTCTCCTGGTACCTCCTCCATGCTCTGGACACTGTGCTGGGAGACACATCAAATCTTCTTGCCACAGCACGCATTGATGTGCCATCCTGGATGAGCTGCACTACCTGAGCAACTTCTGTAGGTTGCAGATACCGCCTCATGCCACCTCTAGTGGTGAGGGCACTAGCAAAATGAAAAACTAACCAAAGATCGGCCAGAAAAGATGAGGACAGGCAAATGGTCTGTGGCCACCACCAACAAATCCATTCCTTTTATCGGGGTTGTCTTGCAAATTGTCTAATTTCCACCAGGTGGAAATTAGACAATTTACCAACAGGTGAAATTGATTCACAAATCAGTGTTGCTTCCTAACTGGACAGGTTGATATCTCAAAAGTGTGATTGACTTGGAGCTACATTGCATTGCTTATGTGTTCCCTTTATTTTTTTGAGCAGTGTATTAATTAGTTACATTGTACACCCAAAGTGACCCCATTCACAACATTGTCCTTTTTTTTTGACCCCCCCCCCCCATTTTCTCCCCAATTGTACCCGTCCAATTACCCCACTCTTCCGAGCCATCCCGGTTGCTGTTCCAACCCCTCTACCGATCTGGGGAGGGCTGCAGACTACCACATGCCTCCTCCGATACATGTGGAGTTGCCAGCCACTTCTTCTCACCTGACAGTGAGGAGTTTTGCCGGGGGGACGTAGCGCGTGGGAGGATCACGCTATTCCCCCCAGTTCCCCCTCGCCCCTGAACAGGCGGCCCGACCGACTAGAGGAGGTGCTAGTGCAGTGACCAGGACACATACCCACATCCAGTTTCCCACCCGCAGACATGGCCAATTGTGTCTGTAGGGACACCTGACCAAGCCAGAGGTAACATGGGAATTCGAACCAGGATGCCCGTGTTGGTAGGCAATGGAAGAGACCACTACGCTACCTGGACGCTCCGCATTGCTCATTCTTAACCCAGACCCAGTCTTGAGTTGATGCAAATCTTTCCTGCAGTGTAACATCTAGATCTTCTCCAGATATGTCAAAAACATTCAGATATCTTTCTGACTTCCCCTATATTTCAGCAGCGCAATTTATGACCATGGAAATGAATGCCAAAAATCTTTTTTCTTGTCCATGCAGTATTCTGGTCAGCTCTATTCCTTTTATGCTCCGGTTCTTTTTGTACTTCCACCATCTTATCATTTCTCTCCATTCTCTTTTCAGCTTCGGCGCATGACAGTCCCATTTCTGCTCTCATCTTATTCACTTTCTCTTCTATAATTATATTTGAACACTATGCTGACCCTGTGCAGGCACTTGTTTGCGCTTTCTCAACTTTACAGTCTTCCACATTGCAATTTTCCTCCCCACATCTTCTGACTCCCATTACATACTGCAGCAACATGTCTATATTCTTGACAACACATCTGAGAGGAGCTCTCATACGGCCTCACCCTGTAATTCACATAATAAAGTCAAAGAAGGTTGAATGAGTTTATCTGGATACAACGTTTTTACAACATTTCTGTCAATAGATGTTGTATCCAGATGAACTGATTCAACCTTCTTCGATTATCTTACCTGGATTATTGATCATGCATCAAGTCATATAATAAAGGTACACTGTTACTGGCAATTCCCCTTCAAAAGTCAAACACACAGACTTACTGTCCTCCTCTTCTAGGAAGCTAGTAATTTTTCTTGCCTCTCACACACACCTGCAACATCCCGACTTGACTCAGGCTCTACTGACAGTGGCACGCCATTTACCACTTCCTTCTTCTTTGCTTTTGATCTGAGTGGGAAGCAAGTCACATAGATAACTTCCAAATACCTTGATCTAAAGGGCTCTTATTTCTCTGATGCTTTTGAGATACAGTCAGTCGTAATCATCCCACTTCTAGTTATCCTGATCGATTGTACATCTCCAAGTTTTCTCCCTACAAACTTTACAGCCTCATGTGGGTCCTTGAAAATCCTGTCTTTTGTCATGGCTATCAAACCCAACAAGATGTGTCTCCTCTGTTCTCAATAACTGACTAGAATCACTTGAGTAAGTTAATGTATTTTTCTTCCTTTTATTTTCAAACCTCATGTACTCATCATTTCCAGTTTCCCTCTCCAACTCCGAAGCCATTTCCTTCTCCATACTGGATTATGTTGAAGCCATCATTTTTTTCCCCCCAAGAATGAGCTGTCGCAAATTCATGTTTCTGTCGCAAATTCTTATTGCTATCGGTTTGAACAGTTTTGATCCAAAATATTTGCAGGTGAGTAATTCGCATATTCATGTTGCTTGTTTGTCACGTCCCCGGTGTGTTAAGGACATGGTCCACACTTGCGGGTTGTTGTGATTGACAGGGTCAAACAAACCTAACCTCTTAATTTATTCCACTGCTTCTAGCAGTCATTAAGCTGCAGATATGCCTAAACCCCTGTAAAATCAACCCCACACACCTGCGTCATGTCAGCAAAGTTTGATTAAATTTCACAAGGGAGCAATTTAGTTACTGTATTTTGATGACAGTGGTGATTGTTTCTTCAGTTGTTACAAACTGTAAAATGAAATAATCTCTGCCAGTTGATCAGGAGTTAACAAGATACATTGTGATAAACTGAAATTAATATCAGATAGATTTCCTCTTACATTCACTGAACACATCAAGACATGTAGAGGACTGCATTTCAAAAATAATTTGGTAGGGAATTATTTGTCAAAGTTGTCATTCTAATATGGTCTGCAACAAGCCTTATTAAAAAGAATTTGCATATTTGCACTCTTTGGATGTTGTCAAATCCAGACCCCACTATCACATAACTCAATTACTGTTTAAAAAATCACAGTAAGAATCCCTGTAAGAATTTTCTTTTCACTGGCTCTCACTTGAGCACTACCAACAAATTTTGTCGTGATGTCATTGAGAGTGTGGGTTTTATTTCTGTTATTAGCTTTTGGAGAGGGTTGTGGCTTTAGTTGAATAAATGCTTGACCGTTAAGGAAAAATTAAGGTGACAGGCATGGGCACAGGTCCATGAATACTGGGATGGCATCCAGTATTAAGATATTCGTTTGTTGGGTTGATATTCGGTTCCAATTTTGGGATTCGGGTATTTGTGTGTGTGTGTGTGTGTGTGTGTGTGTGTGTGTGTGTGTGTGTGTGTGTGTGTGTGTGTGTGTTTTCCCCCTAAATGTAGCATATCAATAAAGGCGAACTGCAAAATACATTTATCAGCCTATTGTACTATATTTATAGTTCTTAATTGCCCTGATAAAATGTGGAAATATGTACTGTCTCAGCTGTGGCGCCTGTCATCCCTCTTACAGCAGTGACGTCATGCTTCAGTTCACCTTGGCCGTTAAAGGGAAGACAAAATACCAAAGACCTCAGCTGTGTGGTGACACTTTAAATTGAGCAATGACAAGGCAGCATGCCAAATATGCAATTTGAAACTAGCCTACCATGTTGGCACAACAAGCATCATAAATCATCTGAATGCTGTAAGTAGTAGGCTATTCTTATATGGTGTAAAAAAAAACCGAGACTATGCTAGCAAGCAAACTTAGCTCATGTCTGTTTTCCAGTCGCCATTATCAAGCTGCTTTTATCCGCCATTTAAATAGTAACATTACGCATTAATATGTGCACTTGGAAAATATTTGCAACTGATTCGAATAGTTAAACTGAAACGTAAGGAGTAATGTTTTGGGCTAATACAATTATTGGCATAAAAAATAATAATAATTATAATAATTTGTTCATAGGTAAATCCCCAGGCATTGCTGCCATCAACATCCTCAACCACAGCCAAAACTACACAGCAGACCCTACATTCCAAAAACTAATAATGGAGAAAAGAAATCGAGACATAACAGATGCCATAGTAGAGTTAAATCACTATGGATACGAGACCCATTAACGTAGTCGAAGGCGAAGGCTTCCGAAAATTAATGAAAAAGATGGGAGCCAGGCTACACTGAACCCAAATGCTCCAGTATTTCACACGCCCTGTCTCTGCTAAGGACAAGGGCAGACTGCAGCATATCATTTGCTCTGCTTTAAGGGTGATTAGCTACAACCCGCCAACCCACCAGGACCTGTATGCCTCAAGGACACGGAGGCGACAGGAGAGCTCATGGTCATCTACTTTTCCCACCCCGGCTATGGTCTCTTCAACACACTGCTCTGGCAAGATTTTAAGGCAGACACAAGACACAGTTGATATGCTAATATCCCTGTAATGTCAGTTTATCCTTAGTTTTAAGTATCATAAATGATAATAATAACACAACGAAAACATTACAGAGACAGGTCATTTTATCTTTTTAAGGCTGTTGTTGGCCATTGGCTAGCGGGGTTGAAGAGAAAATGGCTCTTTCAAGACAGATCTTTGTCAATGGAGGAACAACAGCATAAAAAATTCCTCGTCAGCCTCCCAAAGAAATGCCTGAGAAGGCCCTTCTTGCACTTGACCTTATGTCCTCCCTTGGCTTCTGTCTCCTCTTCATCAGGCAAGGATGTTTCAATAGGGCATTGTTTCTTCCATCTACCACTAGATACACAGTGATCATACCTGTCTCTGTTGTCTGCACTGCTGTCCATGGAGCTCTCCTCATTCTCCAGGAGGACACAAGACTTATGGTACTGATGGAAGTGTCTCTTTAATACCTTCTCTGCTTGGAGGAGGGCAGCTGCTATCTTCTGTTTTCTCGGCTTCCCACAGTAAAGCTCCTCAGAGAGGCATTTCACCAGGTCAAAGTTCCTATGAATCACCATATTAGCAGTTCAAAGTATTTCTGCAGGTCCTCCACCTGCTGCGGGAGCATGTCTTTGTGTAGTGGGATCTACTCCTGTCACTCCATGGCCTCCTTGTCAAAATGAGCAACCTGTAGCTCTTTGGATTTGAGGAGACACTCGCTCTGGAGGATCTCATTCAGACAGAGGAGTTCCTCTTGATAGATAAGGAGATTCTTCTCTTCCTGCCACTGCTGGAGGTGTCTATTTAACCCCTCTGCTGCCTGGAGGAGAGCAGCAGCCATCTTTTCTTTGCTCTGCTCCCAAAGCTCGACATCGTCAGTGAGGTGTTCCACCCATTCAACCAGAGCCTTTGTTTTTTCCATGGCAGCAGTTTCTGACTCCTCTGCCTTCAGGGTGGCAGCTCTCTGCAGGACAAGGTCTCTGCAGGACCTCCACCTGCTGCGGGAGCATGTCTTTGTTCAGGAGGATCGACTCCTTTTCTCACTCCATGGCCTCCTTGGCAGAACGAGCGGTCTGTGCCTTTTCGGGTTTTGAGGAGACACTCAGTCTAGAGGGACTCGTTCTGACAGAGGATATGGATCTCTTCTGGAGAGATCTCTGGAGGTGTGCAATCCTGTCCAGGATGGCTAGCAAGAAATCTTCCACCTCTGTCATCTACCTCCTCTCTTCTTGCAATACAGTCGACTTCTTTTCTTGCTCCATGGCCTCCTTGGCAGAAAGAGCGGCCTTTGCCTCATTGGATTTGAGGAGACAATTGCTCTTAAGGATCTTATTCTGACAGAAGAGTTCCTCTTCATAAATAGAGCTCTCCTGGAGACATCTCTGGAGGTATGCAGTTTCGCCCAGGCATGCTTGTGAGAGATCCACCTCTCTCGTCCTCTTTGTCTCCTCTTGCAATGCAGAGTGTGTGTATGTGGGGTGGGGTGGGGGGGGGGGTATTTCCTTACTCTGAAGCCCCTGCTCTCTCCATTTCCTCACTTCCTGTGTTACATGTCTGTGAATGTTCTCATTCATCCAGGTCATGGTTATCCAAAGGAGTTGAATCAAGTGCAACTGGACTTGGTATATATCAGTGAATATATATCACTGATATATACCAAGTCCAGTTGTACTTGATTCAACTCCTTTGGATTCCTGTGTTACAGTTGGGGCTCTCTCCATCCTGTTGTCACCCTCTTCTGTTATTGGACACTGTAATACAGAAAAGGATCAGTTAAATTACAACTTTTGTCAAAACTGATTTCCTTTTATTTTTGTTACATACTGAGGACAGTGATGTTCACTATATTTGCTATACAACAAATGGAAAATATCAATGAATATCTGCATAGGCGGCGCTAAGGCATCAGGCATGGGGAAGCTAAATTTCCTAGGATTTTCATGAAAAAAAAATAGCTTAATCCAACATTAGACTGGCACTTATAAATGAGAAAGTCCTCATCTTGTTCAAATATGATTCAGTGAACCTTATTCAACTGTGAGCATTTGACTCAAAATTTACAATCAAATTTCCTATTAGGCCTATACATTAATTAATAGGGGATAATACAATCCCCTAGCCTCTTAATGTTACAATGTTACAATTTCATTTAGCAGACATTTTTATCCAAAGCGATGTACATCTGAGAGTTAATACAACACAAGGATCTAGTCAGGAGGCTCAAGTCCGATAGGACATAGGGTGCATAGAAGCAAATGTATTATTATTGTTTGTTTTTTTTATATATATTAATACCATCAGCTGTGGAGGTGTTCGAGAAAGAGCTGGGTCTTAAGCTTCTTCTTAAAGATGGAGAGGTACTCAGCGGATCGAGTTTGTTAACTTGTTCCACCACTGGAGAACCACAGAAGAGAAGAGTCTGGCCTAGTTACTTAGGGCCCCGTTGTGGCGGAAGTGCCAGGCGCCTTTCATTGGCAGAGTGTAGTGAGCGGGACTGAGTGTAGACCTGAATGAGGTCTACAATGTTAAAATTTCATTTTGCAGACGCTTTTATCCGAAGCGATGTACTGGGTCTTAAGCTTCTTCTTAAAGATGGAGAGGTACTCAGCGGATCGAGTTTGGTAACTTGTTCCACCACTGGGGAACCACAGAAGAGAAGAGTCTGGCCTAGTTACTTAGGGCCTCGTTGTGGCGGAAGTGCCAGGCGCCTTTCATTGGCAGAGTGTAGTGAGTGGGACTGAGTGTAGACCTGAATGAGGTCTACAGTGTTACAATTTCATTTTGCAGACACTTTTATCCAAAGCGATGTACATCTGTTGCATGCGTACTAAAACATAATAATATAGTCAAGCTTCAGCAATATCTGTCTTGTAAATCCCAAGTCATTGCCTGCATTTTAGTTTCTGTTCCTGGCATTCACAAATGATCACTTCAAACTGGCTGATCAGTAGATGTTTCATAAGTATGACCTTTAGATGCGTTTTTAAAATGGAAGTGATGTGCATCACAGCCATTACCTAATGTCAGCCAGTATTGGTGGTTGACTTTATGAGCTCACTGTAAACCTTGTGTGCGAGAAAGTGGAATTAAGCTTTTTTTTTTAAGCTGGAGTGGCTTGCGGGCCAGCCATACACCATACAAACACGAATGTCCCTGACTGATGAGCCAGTCAGTCAGTCAGTCAGTCATATGCAAATGAGCCTCATTAGAAAAAAAAAATCCAATTCACAAACACCAGTGCTAATAGCCACATGCAGTAGAGTGAAAATTATTAGCATCTTCAGAGAGTTGGTGGTAACTGACGCCCAGACTTTCATGACAGGGCCATGACAGTGATCATGGCAGTGATCGTAGCCAGGGGAAGGCATGGTCATGTTAGGTGTGCTCTTAAGTGGATATTTTGAAGGAGAATATCACTTTTTGATTCAGTTAGATAGGGCTGGGCGATATGAACAAAATCAAATATGATATTTTTGACCAAATACCTCCGTTGATATTTTGATGATATTGTAGAGATGACTATTGGTGTGCTTACAAAATAATGTTGCGAGCCAGTGTGGAAGAATGAGTCGAGAGGCAGAGATCTCTTTTTAATTGCCACTCCCATGCCCCATACATCGCATGACCCCAGGAGTGCTCTTTTATTTAAACACCGGCCTGAACTGACAACAACACAACAACCCCCAAAAAAGCAGTGCTGCTGCGGCTGTCTGCCTTGCGAATTCTTGTGAGAGCCTAGGCCGCTGCACTGAATACGCTGCATGACAGACAGGAAATGAAATTTAGGTCAAGCTGAAATGAGCAAATAATTCAACAGCCATGTGGTAAAGATGTCAGAGAGTTCACAACCCAACTCGGCTGCAGAGAGTGATTTTCACTCCGAACAATCTAAAAAGCCCCGTTTGGAAATAGTTAGGATTTTGTTCAGAAAATGGAAAAATTGTGGAACCTCGAGATAAAGTCGTATGCAAGCTATGTGAGTTACAGTTAGCTTATCATCCCTCCACTGGTAACCTGATACCTGACTATCCCTCTTAACAAACTGGCCACAATTTTGAAAATTGACCATACACAGTCCAGCCATATCCTAGGTTTTGACCGAAGTTTTTTTTTTTACCCTCCATCATTGGACCCTGGTGCAGAAAGTAGAATTTTATTTGGTCAGAGGTGAGAACAAAGCTTTAGGAGACATTCATTTTACATCTGCAGAGGAACAGTTTATAAGATATGATATACTTTATTGTCCCCCGTGGGAAAATTTTTTTGGACTCAGTGTCACTGCATTTAACATATCCACTAAAAAATACATAGGCATACAACACAACCAACCACATTTTATACATACTTACTCTCAAAGTGCCGTATTAGAAACAACATATTGCAAAGCTTGTCCAAAAAATGTAAACACATAAAAAAAATATCACACATTCCCTTTCAGAGATGTACTGCACACTTAGACATGTTTTTTGACTTGTAAACTAAATGATATGGCTGTACTGTGATGAAACATAGTATCAATGCCGGTGTTGATATTGACATTTCTTACCAAATTTATAAAAATCAGCATTTCATGGGTTGAAAATGGCTCAATACGCCATTGTCTATTGTTTTAAATCAGCCCTGAACCTTGCAAGGCCAATGCTGACTTTGAGTCGACCAGTTAGGACTTATCTACGTCATGAAATTATATACGTCATGAAAATGTAAAAATGTAGAAACATTACCTAATCCTTCCCCTTGAAAACAACTACATATTGCAGAGTCCCTGTATTATGTGTTACCCTAAAATGCATGACTGAATATATAACACTGCTCTAAACTGTTATATTAAAATTTTTTTTTTTTTTTTGGACAGCTCCCACGGACATCAGTATGGACACAACACAAAACGATAGTATTACAGAGAACAGTAATCCAGGTAAAACTATTCACTTAACAAGTATGATTTATCATTGCTGTTGGTGATGAAATTAATTTCTATTTTGTTAATCCTGTCTGTTTTTTTGATGCAGAGGTGCAGCAAGGTGATCTGGAACAGCAGCAGATACTGTTGGAGGGAACAGATAAGAGCACTAGACCGACACTCTCAGAGTTCAAAAAGTCCTGGGGCTTCAGGCGGACAACCATTGCAAGGAGAGAGTTCATGGAAGAGATGACAGACATAGACACCAGTCCTTCACCTGTGCGCAGAAGCAGAGGTCGCCGAGCCAAGCAGACTCCCCAGACCGCCCCAGACACCCAGACCACCCAGAGAACTACTCGTTCAAGTAAGAGTGTTATAGATGACCTAGAATGGTCTGCGCCTTCGTCGCCTGTGTTAATGGACACCGAAACAACCCCAGAAACCAGCACAGGAGGTACCCTTGACCCCAGCCTATGGCAGGATTTCGGGTCTGCTTTCCATACTGCCTTTTCGCTGCTTGGTGCGAAGGAATGTGCGTCCACAGACATGCCTGATGCGCTGGCAGCCTCTGACAGTTTGGAGGCCAATGATGACACAGAGGCCCCTGCAAATGAAGACAAAACTGACGGAATGGAAGCTCCTGACCGTTTGGAAGCTCCTGCTGAAGTGGACATCGCAGAACCTATTGACATTCCCATTACTGATATCGACATAGAAGAAAGTGACAATATCCTGGTCATCTCTAGCAGAGATGAGGATACTGAGGAGTTGACAGTGATGGAGATTAAGGAGACACAGGCGTCCAAAAGAAGACAGACGGACACTAGAAGTCGTGGGGTCAAAGGGGGAAGAGGAAAGGCCAAGCGGAAGGGCAGAGGGAGAGGAAGGGCTAGGGGAAGAGGTAGAGGAAAGGGGCGTGGGAGGGGCAGGGCTACAGAGCCGGAGTCCAGCACTGCAGATGATGAAGAGGATGATGATGAGGTGGTGTTTGTTAGTCAGACAGCGCAGCCACAGTTGCCAGAGACAGAAAAGGAGAGTAGTCCAGAAAGGGGAGCAGCAATGGAGATGTCTCGGAGTCAATCTCCACTTCCAATAACCAAATGCATTATCCTAGATAATGACTTAGAACAGACTGCTGAAGGAGCACCAGGTCAGTATGATGACGCACCACAGGAAAAGGAGGAGGATAAGAATACAGCGTATTCAAGCATATCAGATAGTGAAGGCTATGACCCCGACGCTCTATACTGCATCTGTCGACAAAAACACAATAAAAGGTATGTGGCCATTCTTTGCAGCAAGTCAACTCAAGCTTAAACAGACACTTAAACAAGTTTATTGAGTTTTTACCTCATGCTTATATTTGCCCTTCTCTAATCGTTCCCCCATCACATTCATCACCTCCAGGTTCATGATCTCCTGTGACAGTTGCCAGGAGTGGTTCCATGGGGATTGTGTTGGCGTCACTGAGGTGCAGGGCCGTAAGATGGAGAAGATGGGGCAAGAGTACATCTGTCCCTGCTGTGTCACTAAGAAACACAACCAGCTCCAACCCAACCCTCAACCACAGCCAGAGCCTGATCTGAGAACGTCTGACACCATCCAAGAACGTCTGACACCATCCCCTCCTGGTAAAGAGGAGGAGGAAACCGAAAAGCAGCAGGCTAGCAAGGTGAGAGTCACAGGCTGGTCGAAGTCAGGCACCTTCTTCAGTAAGCTGATTATGCCATATAATAGTTTACACAGTTATAGTGTAGTATTGTGTAGTTACAGGGTAGAATACTCATAAATTAGGTGATAATCAAAAATTAATCAAATAATAAATCATAAATAATAAAATATATATCTTTATGCATGCTCAATAATCCAGGTAAGGAAATCACAGAAAGTTGAATCGGTTCATCTGGGCACAGCGTTTGAGAGAAATGTTTCATCACCGTCAAAGTGACCTCTTCAGTCTCAACTGACTGCAGTTCTACCCACGCTTATAAACAATACAGTGGCATAATGACCGAGAACAACAATTGGTTTCATATGTAAATTACCGTGGCCATTAACTAGAGTTACAATGGCAATATGTACTATGTGTACAATGTGTTTTGGGGTTGATGTTTACCATAAATCAACACATACTGGTCAGTACTTAAAGGTGTGACTCTCATCATCCACTGGAGCACAAATTAGGAGTCATCAGGACACTGTACCTCTGAGCTGACAACGTCCCCACTGATACAGTGGCCAGGGAAGGGGAGAAATCCCACATTAAACATGCCCTGGTTAAGTTTGGTTATCCTAACTGGGCGTTTGTCAAAGCCAGGAAGACGCCCAAACAGTGCATTAGCTGATCGAAAAGAGGAGAAGGACAACAGCTGCCTGAGCATAAACCAGTGGTGATTTTGTATGTGGCAGGAGTGTTGGAAAAGTTGAGACGCATATTTTCCAAACACCACATCTCAGTTGCTTTGAAACCCCAAAACACGCTGCACCAGAAATACACCCCAAGGTGTATGTAAGTCCACCCCAAGGATCAGGTCCCCTGGCACAAACAGAGCAATACAGTACGCTGTTAAGTGCCGGTAGGATTGCCATGGCTGTCGTCCTCTGGTGAAGAGGATGGCACCACACAGAAGAGCTAACGCATCAGGCCAGGACTCCACAGTCTACACCCATCTATCTACAGGCCAGTGGTCACTCTTTCAAGGATGAAGATGTGCACATCCTTGATAGGGAAGAATGCTGGTTTGGAGTCAAAAAGGCCATCTATGTGAAGAGGGAATGATCATCCCTGAACTGAGGGGGCGGGGCTAAGAGTACATCTGTCACCATTTTACAATGCTGTGATTGCAACTATTCCCCAATTTTCTGAATAGTACACATTACCATTCTAACTCTAGGTGACGGTCACGGTAATTTGCATATAAAGCAGATCGTTGTTTTCAGTCGTTAAGGCACGGTACTGTTTACAAGGTTGGTGATACCTCCAGTCAGTTTAGACTGAAGAGGTCACTTAGATGAGTGATGAAATGTTTTTCTCAATAAATGTGTCCAGATGAACTGATTCAGCTTCCTGTGGTCTACTACTACTTCTGCTACATTCGGCTGCTCCCGTTAGATAGATAGATAGATTGATAGATTGATTGTTTTATTAGCCACACGACCAAGGCCAGTGGAATTTGTTTTTGGTGTACTTTAAACTGCAGCACACTACATACAACAACAGACACTCCACATATTATCACGAACAGTACAATTAGGGGTCGCCACAGCGGATCATCCATTTCCATCTCTTCCTGTCCTCTGCATCTTCCTCTGTCACATCAGCCACCTGCATGTTGTCTCTCACCACATCCATAAACCTCCTCTTTGGCCTTCCTCTTTTCCTCTCCCCTGGCAGCTCCATATTCAGCATCCTTCTCCCAGATTCAACTTCCCCTGATCAAAGCATATAACTATAGGGTAGCATAGAATGATGTAGTTACAGTGTAGTGTCTTCACAGTGTGGTTTAGAATTGTATAGTTAAAGTAATATGCCTTGCCTTATATTGTCAGTCGTGTAGAATAGTGTCGTTGTTGTGTAGTATTCTTGTAGAGTATTCTGGAACTGTGTAGTTGTAGTGTAGCTCAGTCAGAGTAGTTTAGAAAAATTTAGTATAGTCATATAGTATAGTAGTTGTCTCGTAGTTCGACTAAGAGAATGTACCCTTTACGGAGTACCATGTAAGATGTCACATGTGGTCTGAGATATGAGTTTGGTTTCAGGAGGCTGTGGTGGAAGAAAAGGAGGCGGAATCCAAGATGCAGACAGACGGTTCCCTTCCCCTTTGTATTGGTCCTGGGTGCCCCAAACACGCATTACCAGACTCTGTTTACTGTGGCACTGACTGCATCCTCCAGCATGCAGCCCTCACAATGAAGTCACTTTCTACTCCCAAGGAGCCCAAGTCCAGAGGACGACAGCAGAGGAAAACTGCCACCTCCAAACTCACCACAAAGGTAATTAGGCCATATCAATAAGCCTCCTCACAGTAAATGTGAAAGATTGAATGGCAGATGTCTTTTTCACTGTGACCCCTCCACATGTTTTGCTATTGATTTAGCTGTTACGTAGTGTTTAAGTCTGCACTTGTCTGTGGTATGCACGTTGTCTGTTACTGCACTATACTGCATGTATTTTTATGTGGCAGTCTTTATGTCCAAGAGAAATTTCCCTATGGAAAATAAACTAATCTTGAATCTTGAAGAATGTAAGGTCCTGACTGGGCCTTGTTGAGGAACTGTGTGAATGTTTTGTCAATAGGTTCAGAGGTCGGTTAAGGTGTCTGAGAGGTCAGCGGACCAACCTGAGGAAGAGTGTGAAGAGCAGAGGAAAGGTTATGGAAGGGAGGAGGAGGCGACGTCTCCCTCAGCCTGCGACCCCTGTCTCACGGCAGCTCAGGCACCTTCCAAACCATCATCTAACTTAAGCACAGCGTGTATGTACAGGTCACTGCACATATACATCACAGTCACACAAACACTTCAGAATCATACACACATTCTCTCTGTCGGGATTAGTGGTTCTGTGTTCCTTTCATTATTACACTGCACGCACAAACACACATCACACATGGATACACACTCTGGGGAAGACTGATTTTTAGCAGGGGTCAGCAATGGGTAAGTATGTTCATTTTTTATAGTTGTTCATGGAATATAAATTCGAATAGAAAATGTTTTGACTGGCCAGGATTTGACTGTCTGAAAACACAGTCATTTCATTTGCTTTTCATACGACTAGAAAACATTGCAATTCATCCAAACACAGCAATTGTGTGTAGGGAAGTACTAGATAGGCAGGTTAGTTTACTGTGTTTGTTCCGAACGTACGGTGACACTGTGCCCATGTTTGAGGTCGTCTGAGTTTGTCTCACAACTCAAGGTTCTCACTAAAACATACTGCAGAACAACTAAATAGTTCATGAAACACTTGAATAATAGATGTGGGTCAAATCCTTTGGCTTGAAAAGGGAAAGGCTTTGTGTAATTAAGCTTTTCGCAACAGAATTAATTCTTGACGTATATTTTGTGCAAGCAATAATGTGAGTTTTGCTGAACTCCAAGAATGTGCTGAAGATTTCAGAGGTGCTGACCACAAAGTTTAGGGTTCTTATGTGGGTAACTCTTCCCCGCAAATCAAGTTATAGATACATTTTGTTGATGAAAACAACTTGCAGTGCAGAATTCTAAATGGCCAGCGGCAGCCTCAGAATCCCACATTTCCATTGCACTGCCCATCAGTTAAGTAGATTATAAATCTAGTGTAGATTTAATTAACCTCCATAGTTAGGCTTAAAACATGTTTAGCCATAAAATATTGAAATAAATTATATATCTGAAAACCCTTTCCGTTTTATTTCTCAGTCCTTTCCAAGGACTTTGGAAATAAAGCATTGCTTGTAAATGCTTGTATATTTGAGCTGTAGTCTACAGTGCTATTTTGGCAGTGTAATTCATCACAACAGATAAGAATTATGATTGTAGATTGATTTAAGATCTTTAAAAGTAATCCTACTGATTCTGTGACAAGAGATCATACATATGGCAGCATTTAGGGAACTAACACCAGAAGGCCTGCGGGTATAAACACACAGGAAATTATATTTAAAGGGCAATGGTTAGATGGTTAAATTCACACCAAAAATCCAACACCACTGATTAAGATGTAACTGCCCCTAACTGCCTCAGTGCCTTACATTGAAAAAGGAAAGATAAATAGCTAGGAAGAATACATTTTACCAGTTTGAACAAGTGGTGATGCTGGATTATTCAAGAAATGTGTGCTCAGGGTGATACAAAGTACAAGGCTGATATTGTCCATTGAACGTTTTCCAATTCTTCCTTGTTGACCAGTTAAAGGAAATGTTAGGCATCTACAAACAAGATATTGAAATAATAGGTAATTGTCATAACACCACGACCTTCATCACTATTTGGCATGTGTGACGCCAACATCAAGCCTTTCACAGTTGTTTGGCACTACCGAATATATTACAAAAGATGCTTGAAGATGTGGCAGTGCCACAGTGCTGATTGGACATGGATATCACCTCAACTCCTCAAAGAGGGTCAAATACCTTATGTTTAGGATGCAAGGGTTTTGAAAATAGCTGGTGTCCCCTGACAGGTTATTTCTACACACAACAGTATAATCGGTTATCTTATATAGTTATTCCTTTTTTATTATTTTTTTAATTTGTCAGTTTTCCTAACACTCACGTAAATCTGTATCATTGCAACACTTAGCCTAGTTATCATTGAATACACACTGATACATATGCATACCACATTGAGCTACGACATCTGCAATTTTTCCATCCGTCTATATTTGCATTTTTTCCCTATATTTTTCAAATATTTTTCAAATTTTCTTGCCCCTACTACTTTCCTTGAGACTCAGTTTACATTTCATCTCTGAAACCTCTGAATGCTACAACTTACAGCACCATGCCCACATGCAATTATACACACTCACACCCAAACACTCAGACATACACAGGCCTGGACCAGCCATTGCAAAGAGTAACGCCCAGATAATTTGGGGATAGGATCTGGAGGGGTCATAGATAGACTGGTGTAACTGGTACATGGGGCCAAAGTTGACCTCTTGGCACTGCACTGACGCCTGAAGGGAGTATGAGGATTCACCGGTGCGGACGCCAGAGAGAGGCCTCAACAGGTTCCCATCAAACAGTGAACTGGAGGTTCATTGTTGCATTTCCATGAAGATGACTGAAGTTTCAACTACCAGCCAGCTGAGACGATAACATGCTCTCCATTCCTCAACTCTTTTGGAAAACAGCCCATTTTAATGTGCATGAAGAGACTAATTACCCTAAAGCTGAGCTTACTCGTATGCATACACCCCCTCCACATTCAAGATTAAGTTTGTGGGACTCTGTGAACAGGGATACTCATTAGCAGTTAAGGTATCCAGACCTTGTTTTTCAGCACAAGCAACATGAGTACACCTGCATTACATAAGCTCCTGACCCGCTACTTGTCACATATTCCATGTACTGGCAAACAACATTTCTATGTTGTATCATCAACAAGTTCTGGGGGAAACCTTACCTTGAGCTTTGTTTCCCTTTTCCCCTAACGTTAACCATTAGTGTTGAAATTTCAGTGCCGTCAAAGTCCACTTTCACCCCACATCAACAAATACACTGAGGTGATGCAGAACACTGCAGTGCCAGCCGGTTTTCCGGGAGACAACCGGTGTTTATGTAATCGTAATTTAGTTCTAGTGTATTTATTCTCGGTGCAAACATAAGGGTTGGGTGTGGTGATATACTGCTAATGCTGAAGTATCCCCTGAAAGTGGAATTGGGATCATTCATTAGCATTTATTTTCCCATTTAACCTACCCTTGAAGCAGGTGCAGAATTTACTGCCATGACATGTTGAAGAGAAATTTCACCTTACACTAACATATCTATCTATCTATCTATCTATCTATCTATCTATCTATCTATCTATCTATCTATCTATCTATCTATCTATCTATCTATCTATATCATCTATCCATCTATATCTATCTATCTATCTATCTATCTATCTATCTATCTATCTATCTATCTATATACACACTCTGAACTTACAAAAGCTGTCATTTAGGGTTTCATACAACAAGGAGTGAAATTGTGTTTTCTTGCAATATAGAGTTAGGAGGATGTAGCAAGCTACTACATATTTAACGTACTAACCAACTGATATCATAAAGCATCAAAATAACTACTAGATGGCACTTCTCCCTCCCTATTGCTTCCTCTTCATAGTTATGTTTTATTTAAGAGCAGGGTGCATATGCCACCATTTTTGTTTTCAGTGTCTCCTGCAGTCATGGAAGATTTGGGAAGCAGGGTGGTGTAGTGAGTAGGGTGGCTGACCTAGAAATCCTGGGTTCCAGCCTCCGTGAAAAACATTAAGCAGATATCAAATATCTTCCCTGGCAAAGTGTCCATGAGCAAGGCACCAAATCCACATCTGCTCCCAGGGGTTCTGTTCAGTTGCTGACCTTGCACTCTGACCTCCCATTTAAGGGGGACAAGTGAGAGGAGAACCAAAACAAAATGGCAGTATAAAAAGTCCTCAACATAAATTCAGGAAAATAGATATATGTCCAGAATGGATTCATAAATATAAAAATTTGCTTGGAATCTTTTTTTGAATGTCCAGTGTCAAGTTTGACTGCAGGGAGATGAATTTTGAAGCAGTATTGCCCCAAATGACATTTTCCACTAATGACAGAGGTCCAACATTGAATGTCAGGGCTCGCCAAAACAAGGCCGCTGACATTCAAATCAGCAGTTCAACAAAAGTGTGATACTCAGAGCTTAGACAGACATATTGGTCCTGGACTTTGTGCATTTTGTGATGGTTCAGTCATGGAACAGTCATTGAATTTGTTGAGCATCAATCATAGCAATCTTGGTTGTCCAACAAAAAACAATGTCGGGGGTTAACTTTCCTTCAGATGCTGACCGGTGATGACCTTCCTGCCTCTCCCCCTAACTCTGGCCAGCCAGCTGCAAAACTGGCCACAGATCTGCTTAAAGAACAACTTCACCTTACACAAGAAAATACAGTAAACTTCTTTAGGTCTTTATACAATCGGAATACAACTGATCTTTCTCCTTATTGTATTTAAGTGGTGGAGTTTTAGGCAGGATATAGGAGATGTACCGCCTGTTTACTGCACAAAGTCACAGACATTACAATCTTTCAAAACAACTACATGTCATTGATACTTGTGGCCATCATTAAAAGCACAGGCAGAACACAAGTTTTTACTGTCGAGGATTCCTACAGTCGTGGAGAATCTTGACTGCCCAAGTTCAAGCATTTTCCTTGGCAGTGTGTCTTTGAGCAAGACACTAAATCCCTACCAGCTTCACAGGTGTTGTTTCTCTAGCTCACCTTGCGCTCTGGTCAGCCTGTTAAAGATGGCAAGTGAGCAGGCTATTCCCCATTTATTCAACAGAGTATCGCAGGGTTGTCAAGCTGTGCAAGTTGACATAGATTCAAAACTGTTTTATCTTTGGTTTTCAGGTTTGGCTACTAGTCGATCAGTTTTAAATGTATTATGCTAAATAGCTTGACTGGTTGCAGGAATCAGGAACACTTTATTTGTCATTTCCCCCAGCCCAAAGCAGTGCAACACAAAGACAAAAACACATATCCAAAAACTACAAGAACACACATCCAAACTAACACATATATCCAAACTAAACAAAAAAAGTAAAAAATTAAATCACTGTCCAGGAGAACAAACACCAGCCATGATGACTGTCGGAACTGCCAGTCTGCATGGGCTAGCAGTTAGCTTAGCCTGCCCTGCATCCGTTTCCTGTCAGACTGCCCACGGTGTTTCCTTTTCGGGCACAGTAAAGATTTTGTCCATTCAAAAAAAGACATGTTAGATAAATATTGGTAGTGAAAGTTGAGCCGCATGTGGCCTTGAATTCAGAAACGGGATCTATCTAATCCTATATTTTTCCTCAACTTGAACTATCAGAAAAGTAATTCCAAAACAGATTACAAAAAAACAGTTTCATCATGTCACAAAATACAAATATAAAGCCACAATCTGTAATCCAAATGTATTCAAAAAGATAACCCCAATACCAAAACTCAAAACGCGTGGTTGGAACCTGCTGTCATTTCCAAACTGACCGTCAGGACCGACAATACAGTCGCCAAATTTGAGTTTTTAATGTTTTCTGAAGCTATAAGATGTTTGCTGACATCAGTAATATGTGTAAACATTGGTGTAAAACAGGCTCATATTTTCAATTACAACTGGTTGAAAAAGGAACAAAATCTTTACTTTCTATCTGTAAGAAAAACCTTTCAGTTGTGCATGTGAATATACCTCACATATCTATGCCCCCCCCCCCCCCAAAATAACAGATTGGGAATTTTAAGAAATTAACCACTGCATTTCAAATCTCAAATAACAAATAGACTTTTTGTGAATTATTGCTTATTTTTGGACGATGTAGGGGGCTAGTAGGCCATTATTGTAAATAAGAGTTTGCTCTTAATTAACTTGCCAATTAAAATAAAGGTTGATGATGCTAGTGTCCATTCACTGCACCAACCCGTGCACACGCTACATCAAAACGGCCAGATGCCTTTATTAGCTGTAGCTTGCTGTTTGGAAGAATTGGCTTATAACAACATGGTGTTTATATCCATTCAAATGCTTTGGCAGTCTGATAAAATCTGCAAAAATTTGATGTACATTTAAGATGTTTCAGAAATGCCATGGATTTTGTTCATAGTTTTGATGTCATTCGTATAATGGAAAGGTTGGATTCTTTCAGATCTAGTTAACTTTGAAGAAATGGTATTGTACCTAAATTTCAGGTTGATATCTAAAATTACAAAGTAACAGTTACATCATGCATCATACATCATCAGAGTCCATTCTGAATGGCAATATTCTTAAAGATAACACTGGACAATGAAGATTTTGCTTCCTGAACACTTTTGGGTTTATTTTATGGATTTTGGGCTGCTGATCACAAAAATCACCTTAAAAATGTCCTAATTACATACCGTTTTGTAGATATAACCTATTTTTGTGATTTCCTGTCATATTTTAAGTCTACTAGTATATTGCCCACAAAGCATGCTGTTTTGGTCAGTCCAAGCATGCCTGGGCATGCACTCAGTGTAGGTGCTATGCAAATGTTGTCTTAGGCATGCCTGGGCATGGTCAGGTTAGATGCTGGCAGACAGGCTATAAAAGCTGCTCACATTTACAGATGCTGTTTGGACGCATGTTGATGCACATGTTCTTCAGGCAATTGCATGGTGAATATACGCTTCAGGAAGATTTAATGCAGCAGAAATGTCTCGTCAATGTTGCAACAGCTGCGATGCATTCTGTTACATATGTGGCGAGTATACGCTTAATGCTCAAAGACGCACCATGACTGCACTTATTAAGAAAACCTATGAGCTCTACTTCGGATGTAAAATTGGTGACCAAGAGAAACACTGGGCTCTTCACATTTGTTGTTCAGCATGTGCAGTCAACCTGAGTGCTTGGCTCATAGGTACTCGGAAGTCAATGCCATTTGCAGTCCCAATGATATGGCAAGAACAGAAGGAACATGTGATGGACTGTTACTTCTATCTGATCAATGTATCTGGCTTCTCTACGAAAAATAAGAAATCTATTGAATACCCCAATCTGACTTCAGTCATGAGACCAGTGCCACATGATGACAGTTTGCCAGTACTGAAGCCACCAGAAACATGGAGTCTGGATGAAGCAGATGAAGATGCCACAATGCATGAACCAGATGTGGAAAACGACATTGATCCAGATGTTGAACCCTGTATGCCTGGTTATCCTCATCTAATAACACAGCCAGAATTAAATGACCTGTTCAGGGACTTAGATTTGTCAAAAGCTAAAGCAGAATTATTTGTTTCAAGATTACAAGGATGGGGTTTGCTGTCACCAGGTACAAAAATTTCTATCTTTCGGAACCATCAAGAACATTTGACAAACTTCTTTACTCAGGTTGACAACCACTGTTTCTGCACTGACATTGATGGATTTTTCATGGCTTTGGGTTGTGTGCATGACCCACAACAATGGCGTCTTTTTATAAATTCATCAGTTAAGCCTGAAAGCTGCCTTGTCACAATGGCAGTGTCCACCCTTCAGTACCCATTGGCTTTGCAGTACACATGAAAGAAACCTACAATAACATGGAACTGTTGCTGAAACACATACAGTACAACAATTACCACTGGAACATCTGTGGTGACCTAAAAGTATTGGCACAGCTACTAAGAATGCAGCTCGGAGGGTGTCTGGGTAGCATAGCAGTTTATACCATTGCCTACCAACATGGGGATCGCCGGTGTGAATCCCCGTGTTACCTCCGGCTTGGTCGGGCATCCCTACAAATACAATTGGCCTTGTTTGCGGGTGGGAAGCTGGATGTGGGTATGTGTCTTGGTCGCTGCACTAGTGCCTCCTCTGGTCAGTCGGGGCACCTGTTCGGGGGGGAGGGGGAACCGGGGGGAATAGTGTGATCCTCCCACGCACTACGTTCCCCTGGCAAAACTCCTCACTGTCAGGTGAGAAGAAGTGGCTGGCAACTCCACATGTATCGGAGGAAGCATGTGGTAGTCTGCAGCCCTCCCAGGATCAGCAGAGGGGGTGGAGCAGCGACTGGGATGGCTCGGAAGAGTGGGGTAATTGGCCGGATACAATAGGGGCGAAAAAGGGGGAAGATTCCAACAACAACAACAAAAAGGAATGCAGTTCGGATATACAAAGTACTATTGTTCCCTTTGTGAATGGGACAGCCGTGCTAAAGAGTCACATTACATTAAAAAGAACTGGCCACTCCCTAAGCATTTCCTTCCAGGGCAGAAAAGTGTGGCGCATAAACCACTTGTCGACCCAGCAAAGATATTTCTGCCTCCTCTTCACATAAAACTCGGATTAATGAAACATTTTGTGAAAGCAGTGAACAAAGAAAGTGATGGATTTCGCTATTTGAGACCGATGTGTCCAAGAATAACTGATGTCAAGGTTAAGGAAGGCTTTTTTGTTGGTCCACAAATCAGACAGACAGGTCATCTATGACAGGAAGTTAGAAAATCTGCTAGTGGGGCCAGAGAAATTGTATGGAAGGATGCTGTTGAGAATTTTCTTGGCGACTACGGAGCACCAAATTACAATGAGCTGCTTGACAACATGCTTAAAGCATACAAAACCATGAAGTGCAACATGTCATTGAAAATTCATTTTCTGCATTCACACGTGGACTTCTTCCCTGCTGATCTTGGTGCAGTCAGTGACGAACATGGTGAAAGGTTTCACCAGCACATTGCGACCACAGAAAAGAGGTATCAGGGCAACTGGAATCCATCAGTGCTGGCCGATTATTGTTGGACACTGACACGAGAGGGACCAGATGCTGAGTACAAATGAAAACCAGCTGCAAAACATTTTAAGCTCAGTTGAACTAACAATGTGTCAGCATCATTATGCGATTAAACATGTTAAATTCAATAAAAAACTATTTTAATGTTTCTCCAAATTCCTACGTCCTACAGCAAATCTGAAATTATTTTTGTGTTCAGCTTGACATTGTCTATCATAATCTCAAATTTTTTTTCAGGAAGCAAAATGTTTGAAAAATGTTGTTGTCCAGTGTAATTGACTTGTTTGTGACTATGGTCATAAAGATTGTGGAGTTTTAGATGCAAAAAGCCTTCAGAAACTTGGCTGTCAAACACCAACAAACAAGCTGTGGGATGAAGTTTCCATTGACTGCCATCCTGGAATCTTGCTTTTTTTTCTGAACTTAAAACTTTTCAGTTACATCAAAATGACTCCAGATCAGCATCAAACAGCAGTTTCACCCTACACTAACAAAAGATTTTGGTTCAGTGCTAATTGCACCACGAAAAGCACAAACTAGTTGTATAATCTGTATATTTATCCAAAATCTATTACATGCCCCTTACTTTTACAAGAGTATTTAAGTGAGCCCATTATTTATACCCCCTCATATTATTTAATATATTACTTAGTCTTTAATATAAAGGCATATTGTTTTTTCAAACTTTTTTTATAACTTTGATGCTATGAACTAGTTCCTTGAAACTACATTACATCAACCACCCTTATAACTTTGTTCTGCTAAAACCTTCACATTTGGACACATGATATTGTAAGGCAAACATGACACAGTTCAGATTCAATACTCTGAGTTTTCATCCCAGAAGGAGAACTCATTTCTCCATGATAATATTAATAATCATAATGCACGGTGGTCCAGTGGTTAGCGCTGTTGCCTCACAGCAAGAAGGTCCTGGGTTCGATACCCAGGCCATCCCAGGTCCTTTGTGTGGAGTTTGCTTGTTCTCTCCGTGTCTCCGTGGGTTTCCTCCGGGTGCTCCGGTTTCCTCCCACCATCAAAAAGACATGCATGTTAGGGTTAATGCTCCTGCCTGTGCCCCTGACCAAGGCAATGGAAAGAAGAACTGGTGTTGGTCCCCGGGTGCTGCAGCTGCCCACTGCTCCTATACAATAGGATGAGTTAAATGCAGAGAACACATTTCATTGTAAGAATACAATGAAACATAAGGTGGCTTTCTTTCATTTTCTATTGTGTGTTTAAAACGCACAGACACACACAATAGTGAATGGTATGAAGGTATGAGGTACAGCTATGTTGAGATGCTCTGGAACAGTGCTGACATAGAGATCAAAACTGGGGGCCTGAGCACAACAAACGCAGCTGTCGTCTCAGACCGTGTTGTCAGTGTCCTTTTTGGTCAAAGTTTTTTCATGGGTTTTCCAAAGTAGACCTCTGCCATCTCAAATCTTGAGCACACTGCCGCAAGTGAGCTCCAGCAGAGTGTACTTCCCCAGTGTTTCAGATCTGGGGGGGAGGGGGCGCTTCACCTCTGGGTTCATTGCCACTTCAGTGACCTACAGCCATTAATGTCTTTGAAGTCTAGTTTTTTTTTTTCATAACGGCCTTTTTTTGGTATAGCACAAGCATCATCTAGTGGCCAAATGAGCAATGTACAAGTTATTGCACACGGCTGACATCCTCAGGATTCAACATGTAATTGGAAACTAGGTCCCCTAGGTCCCTTCGTTGCTTGTAATATTTATGGATTCAACCACCCACTAGATCCGAAAGTGCAGTTTTGAATAAGCTTGTAATTTTTTATTTTAGTTTTTTTCAACCAATTTGCCCTTTAATGTTATGCTACATTTTGGGGAAAATTGAAAAAACAAACTTGCTTTGGGTATGTTTGGCAATCCAACACACTGCAATGACTGATAAATGCAAGTAATTGCGAAATCTAAAAAACTAGAATAAAGCAATTTTATGCAGTTAAGTACGGCAGTTCCATTTAGTCAGAATGATATTTGAAGTCAGCATTTTTAATGTGTTCCAAATTCAGGAAAACATGGTATGAACTTAACACCGTCTTACAGGGGCCTTGATGGACAAACAGTTTTACCAACACCATCAAAACCCAATGCAATATGGCGTCCACATAACAGTTGTTTTAAAGATAAAATACCCTCCTGAAGAAAAGGCACATTATTATCTAGGACATAGTTCATCTAGATGTGTGAAAATGAAAGCAACAAACGTGATATTTTTCTTTTCAAGAGACTAGTTATAAAGCTGTCTTTTTAACCGTGAACAGGAGACTAGGGGGTTATGACGTGGTTCTTAACTTTCACCACTGCAATGAATGAAAGCTCATCAGAAAGGAAAAGCTCACATGCTTTAGGCACACAGCCAGTCTTTAATTCATTGTCAACAGAGGAGATGGAGATCTATCACATGACTTTACAGAGAAAAGCTTTGGTTTTGCCAAAGTTGTCTGTCTTCAATTATTGACCTGTTTAAGATAAAAGGAATATAAAGAATTGACTTTTGGGTAGGCGGCACGGTGGTGCAGTGATTAGCACGGTCGCCTCACAGCAAGAAGGTGCTGGGTTCAAACCCCATGGTAGTCCAACCTTGGGGGTTGTCCCAAGTCATCCTCTGTGGAGTTTGCATGTTCTCCCCGTATCTGCGTGGGTTTCCTCCCACGGTCCAAAGACATGTAGGTCAGGTGAATCGGCTGTACTAAATTGTCCCTAGGTGTTAATTGTGTGTGTGTGTGTGTGTGTGTGTGTGTGTGTGTGTGTGTGTGTGTGTGTGTGTGTGTGTGTGTGTGTGTGTGTGTGTGTGTGTGTCAGCCCTGTGATGGACTGGTGGCCTACCCAGGGTGTCTCCCGCCTGCCACCCAATGACTGCTGGGATAGGCTCCAGCATCCCTGAGAGCAGGATAAACGGCTTGGATAATGGATGGATGGATGGATGGATGGACGGACTTTTGTGTAAAGTACATGTGTGGAAGGAAGGTTAAACATTAGTAAAAGTAATAATAATTGAAACCTTAAAGTGACAGTCCTGAAGATGTTTGTGTAACTCTTAGGACTAAGTGATTTGTGATAAGAGTGATAGATTGTAATTGCTGTGGTGTTTTAGTCACACAAATCCCACAGATCCATTTGAAATAAAAGTCAGTAGTGCTGTGGTGTTTCTACAGAAGACAGGGTTGAATCTCCATGTTAGCTACTAACAGGGTCTACATGTCTGTGATGGCCTCTATGGAGCTTGGCTGCTATAACAGCCACAAGAAGTTCAGTTTTTTTCTTTTTTGGACCCCCCCCCCTTTTCTTTTTTTTCCCTCCATAATTTATCTGGCCGATTACCCCACTCTTCCCGAGCCATCCCGGTCGCTGCTCCACCCCCTCTGCCAATCCGGGGAGGGCTGCAGATTACCACATGCCTCCTCTGGTACATGTGGAGTTGCCAGCCACTTCTTTTCACCTGAGAGTGAGGAGTTTCACCCGGGGGACGTAGTGCGTGGGAGGATCACGCTATTCCCCCCGGTTCCCCCTCCCCCCTGAACAGGCGCCCTGACCGACCAGAGGATGCGCTAGTGCAGCAACCAGGACACATACCCACATCCAGCTTCCCTCCAGCAGACACAGCCAATTGTGTCTGTAGGGACGCCCGACCAAGCCGGTGGTCTCTCTCTTCTTTTTTTTTTAACTTGCTTCCTCCCATCCACTACAGTAAAGTTGTCCCATGTCATTTTTTGTAATAAATCCACATCCAACAACTGACGCTAAAATGATCAAGTACAAAAAAGTTAAAAAATTGGACATTTGGCGATCAGCTGTTCCCTTAAAACACTGCAGCAGTATTTATTAGCATGTCGATCTTCAGGACTGTAACTTCAAGGCTAGTGAAAATGGCAGCTTTAACAACAATGAATTTTTAACAAGATGTACACCACATGCTTCATCTAGGAAACCAACACCATCTGTCACTTCGTCAGAATGACATCCGAATCCAAGTTGAACACATGACTCTAGGTTCATTCATTATAAACCGAATGGCTTCGGATTAAAGATTCATGAGACCTCTCCTTTTTTTTAAATTTATGATGCATTTATTTATCTAGACACACCCTTAAGATTCACCCAGTTGTGTAGAATAACCAGCATGTTTGTTGAAAGCAAAGTAAAAAGTAAACATCATTTGAGAAGTTCATTAGTGACTAGATGTCTTTATGCATGCTCAATAATCCAGGTAAGAAAATCACGGAACGTTGAATCAGTTCATCTGGACACAACGTTTATTGATAGAAATATTTCATCACTCATCTAAGTGACCTCTTCAGTCTAAACTGACTGCAGGTATCCCCACCCTTTCAAACAATACAGTTGCATAATGTGCAAAACCAATGATCAGTTTCATATGCAAATTGGTGTGACCATTACTAGAGTCGTCATCTTACAGTGCTGTGGTGGCAACTATTTCCCAGTCCTCTGTGAATAGTACACATGGCCATTGTAACTCTAGTTAATGGTCACTGTAATTTGCATATGAAACTGATTGTTGTTTTTGGTTATTATGCCATTGTATTGCTTATAAGGGTGGGGATCCTGGCACTCAGTTTAGACCGAAGAGGTCACTTATGCCCCTTTTCCACTACATGGTACCGGCTCAACTCGACTCGACTTTTTTGTTTTCCATTACTGGAAAGCACTGGCATTTTGGTAACTGTTACCACTTTTCTGCCTTTGTCGAGGTTCCAAAAAAACTGGAGTGGGTACCAAAAATCAATGCAGACCAGCTACACCGAGGGCGTTACGGTAATGGAAAACGACACTCTGCGAGTCGAGTCGAGTTGAGCCGATACCATGTTGTGGAAAAGGGGCATTAGATGAGTAATGAAACATTTCTCTAAATAAACGTTGTGTCCAGATGAACTGATTCAACTTTCTGTGATTAGTGACTAGATGTTCACTTAATTTATTTTGCGCTACATGCATATACATATATGGCTGTATTGTGGCACGGTGGCACAGTGGTTAGAGTTGTCGCCTCACAGCAAGAAGGTCCTGGGTTCAAACCCCGGGGTTGTCCAACCTTAGGGGTCATCCCAGGTCGTGCTCTGTGTGGAGTTTGCATGTTCTCCTCGTGTCTGTAATGGGTTTCTCTGGGTGCTCTGGTTTCCCCCACCATCAAAAAGACATGCGTGTTAGGATTAATACTCCTGTCTGTACCCCTGACCAAGGCATGGCAAGACAAACTGGAGCTGGTCCCTGGGCGCTGTACGACGGCTGCCCACTGCTCCTAGTTACACAGCTAGGATGAGTTAAATGCAGAGAAGAATTTCCCACAGCGATTAATAAAGTATATCAAAATCAAAAAAAGGTGGGTCCTTATGTTGAGTAGATGTAAAGAACCATATCTGCAACAGCACTCAGGTCAGTTTATATTAGGGAAGTGTTTCACGAAACCTGCAGCACATACTCAAGGGGCAGCCTTATACAACAACCTGAAGTTTGTTTTTGAGTGGCGTTTTTGAGTGTGGCTCGTGAAATAATGGGTTTTAAATCAAGTTGAAACCACAAACCTAAAACAAGTGTAATATTCACTGATCACTTTTTCACCTCTTGGTTTTTGAGATCGTGTCAGCAAGAAGTTCTCTTACCATGCAGTGTGACATCATATAGTGTTGCAAACCATTCAGTCATTGTAGACATTCAGATATTTGTGTTTACCACTGGAAACGGAAAGGGGCTTGTTCTCTGAATTGTTCTCTCCATGCAACTTGGACGGCTGATAATCAAAACACACACACACACACACACACACACACACAATTCACAGGACCTAATCATTATATACAAATAGGATAATTTTCTGAGTCTTTTTTCTTTCTTCCTGCCTCACTGTGGAAGGAATATCAACAGTGTGATTTCTACACAGCTACACAGTATTTGTCTCGGTCCTTTTGGTGTGCTGTTAATTCCTCTTCCACCTTCCCTCTTCTTCACTGTCTTCTTATATTATTATTATTATTGTTATTATTATATAGTGTAACCCCAAACAGTTGGATCTGGTAAAACCTTCTTGTCAAGTCTTGGAAACATTGATGTGAGCACATCCATCCATCCATTATCCAAACCGCTTATCCTGCTCTCAGGGTTGCAGGATGTGGGAGCCTATCCCAGCAGTCATTGGGCGGCAGGCGGGGAGACACCCTGGACAGGCCGCCAGGCCATCACAGGGTCTGTGATGTGAGCACATACATGCAGAAACCTGGTTTGATGTAAAAAGGAAGGGGAGCTGGGTGAGAGGGAGTATGTCATTGGGTTAATTATGTGGGATACTTCATACAGATGTTTCATATATTTCATACCTGTAGCACCTCCTGAAATTAGTTCTGGCAAGAGATGTGCGCTTCTACATGCTGTCTTTGCACTTACTAGACTTATATTCACCCACTCTAAGGGTGTTTTCACATAGGGTCTGTTTTAAATTAACCAAATTCTGTCATCTTGAAGCGGACCAAAATGTTGACTGACTGAAAAGGAACTCAGTTCTCTGTGTTCACATTATCAGCTCACTTGGAGGAGGACTCGGTTCTCGTTCTAGTTCATTTCAGCTCTCGTGGGGCCTCAGTCCACTTTGTGTTCACACAATAGTTTCTTTACAAGTCAGACCTTGACGGATTGAAATGATGGGCAGTTCATCCCCACCAGCCTTGACTTTTGATCATCACTGAATCAACGCTGCACAAAGCGTAATGGCCCAGTATCTGTCCGCAGTGTCATACTCCTTTGTAATAACCCCAAGGCAGGAGGATAAAGGGAAAAATGGAGCTAAAATCAGAAAATGACAGACTGTCTGGGTCATCTATCAATCCGTTTCAGGTCATCAATTCCAGAAGTCTTTTGGCATTTCGTTTTGTATTGCCATTATGCAAACTGAGGAACGTTTGCGCAGCAGTGAATTTTTAAACTTGTGTGGTGTTCCTGTTATCAATGTTTTATCCTCGGACAAGAACCAAACACCTGAGTAGATTGTGTTGATTCTTTCCTGTTTATTTTCTTCAATACCATGAAGTACTGAGATCACTCTCTTAGATCTGAGACGCCACTTGTAAAGGAAAGACTAAGTTCCAGTATCAACAACAGAGTAATAAAAAATCATGCCCCCTGCTTTACGTAAGTGCACCAAGCATCACATTTCCCATAAAATGCCAGTTAAACTAAATACCAGTCAGACATCGCTGTGTTTTTACTCCTCCATGAATTCATGTGATATCTCTGGAGAGCCTTGAGGACCAAGACAAGTGTAGCAAAAGGTGAAAGGAACCGAGCCCACTTTGTGTTCACAATGCGCAAAAATGGTCAAACCACAAAATGCCACAAACAAACGGCTCTCAGACCACCTGAGGGTCTATGTTTGGTTCATTTTAGAGCGGTCTGAGTTCGTTTTGGCATGGTCACATGTGCCCAAAAAGTTGCGGTGTCATGGTCTGAATCCACTTGAGTGGCTGAAACGAATCAAGTGTGAAACAACCCTTAATTCATACTAAATTGACATTGTACGTAGACGTAGGAAAACTTTTACACTTTTTGCACAACATACCACCCAGTAATTTTTGACTTTACCATCAATCTTAAATCAATCTCAACCACAATATATTTATGGGCGGCGCGGTGGCCCAGTGGTTAGCGCTGTCGCCTCGCAGCAAGAAGGTCCTGGGTTTGAATCCCGGAGTTGTTCAACCTTTGGGTCATCCCAGGTCATCTTCTGTGTGGAGTTTGCATGTTCTCCCCATGTCTGTGGTGGGTTTTCTCCGGGTGCTCCGGTTTCCCCCAATGTCAAAAAGACATACATGTTAGGGTTAATACTCCTGTCTGTGTCCTTGACCGAGGCATGGCAAGAAGAACTGGAGTTGGTCCCCGGGTGCTGCACGGTAGCTGCCCACTGCTCCTAGCCACATAGCTAGGATGAGTTAAATGCATAGCGTAATTTCTCCACAGGGATCAATAAAGTATCTCAAAAATAAATAAATGAATAAGCTAACGCAATATCTACCACCAGCAGTGTGAAATGCCCACAAAGCAGTTCATGACACCCTTTTTGCTAATATTCACAACTATTAAATGATTGATCCTATTGCAAAATGACTTGACCAGGAGTCCAGAAACCATATCACACCAAGGGTCATAGGCTAAAGAGTTGTTCTATTCATGCTGCGCCAGGTATCCTCCCTCTGCAACCAGAGCCATATACTGCTCTTAGACATCTGATTTTAGTCCTGAGTATAAAAATCCATCACTCTTGCAGTGAAGTTTTTCATTTCGCTAAGCTGTTCTGCTATCTCCTCTCACATGCTTCATTTTGTAGAATACTTAGCTTTAGATCACAAAACCACATCATGTCAGAGGCTGCTGCTGCTGCTTTTCTCTGGTGGGGCTGCTGTTTACATTTTTGTTCTGCAAAAATGAAACATTCCAGCAAGTTATTCATCTACCTTATCTAGCCCTAAGTTAAAAGCTCTCTGTCTGTTGGTTGGATAATGCTATTTGTTACAAATCCAGTTTCACTTTTTACAGGACATGTTTGAAAACAGAACTGTGACCCTGTCGCTGTGTTAAAACAGCATTGAATTTGGTCCGTCAGTCTACTAATATCAAGAAAATTATACTGGATTAGGAAAAAATTCTTTAAACATGGTGTTTTGCATTGGAAATGGGTGAAATGATCTCTCCACTCTGGTATTTTGCAACTTTTTAATAAGAAACAGGAAAAATTGAAGAAAGACTTAATACACCTGATACTAAATCAAGTGATTTACTAAGTAGGAAACACACAAGTATGTTTAAAAGCTGACTTAGGACATGCAAGCAGTGCCTGGATGACGTATACTTACATTAGTAAGAATTCATGCAGCCAATCTTACCAAATAGACACAGATACCCCATAATGCATTGCAGCTGTTCATGTGAATATTCATGTGAAAATGTATGATCCTGTAATAGTCGTAGGATTAACCTTATATCACAATTGTTTTTATTCACCTTTTGTTTTAAACACTTAAGCTTTTATTTGCTACTTTTTTTAGGCCTTAACAATTTATTTATTTATTATTATTTAAGTATTCCAAAATTTCCTCCTAGATGTTAAATGTCCGGCTCACAGTATTATCTTTGACATGAATGAGCTGTTTAAAAATTTTGGGGGTCAATAATATGGGCAGTGCTTGTTGTGTGTTAGTAAGGTATAATACAGAAAACTGCACAAACACTACTAAACCCATAATGCTGTGGGTCATCCATCCAGTTTCTGTTATTTCTATTTCTATTATTGCTATTGGCAGCACAGTGGTGCAGTGGTCAGCGCTGTCACCGCACAGCAAGAGGGTCCTGGGTTCAAACCTCGGGGTTGTCCAACCTTGGAGGACATCCCAGGTTGTCCTCTGTGTGGAGCTTGCATGTTCTCCCCGGGTGCTCCGGTTTCCCCCACCATCAAAAAGACATGCATGTTGGGGGTAGTGCTCCTGTCTGTGCCCTTGACTGAGGCATGGCAAGAAGAACTGCAGTTGGTCCCCGGGTGCTGCACGGCAGCTGCCCACTGCTCCTACCTACACAGCTAGGATGGGTTAAATGCAGAGAGTGATTTCCTTACGGGATCAATAAAGTATATCAAAATCAAATAAAAAAAAATTATTACTCACTTAATCCAATATCCAGTGGGTGAGTCACAGTAAATCCAAATTTAAAAGGCAATAGATACTTATGCAAAATAAAGCAGCCCTGTGTGGTCTGATGAGAGTTCTAGTTTGGGGGTGAATGTGCTGGTGTGAAGAATAGTAGTGAGAGGGTCATTGTTGGACCTGGCCATTGTGTTGGTCAGTCATTTTTAAAAAATCAATGCTGAAAAAAAAGTACCACAAGCCAGGTTCCATTCCTTAAGCAACAATACAGTGAGACACAAGAGTCTGAAATAAGGGCTCCTCAGAGAAAGAAGGTATTAAAAGTCTGGTGATATCGATGGGTCTTAAACTATGCCAAATGATACATAAGGGGTATCTGACCACATATTTGAGATTACTTTGTTCATTTCATCTCAGTGCTAGCTACTGTTTAAATGAGGGTTAGGTAGAGCGGGGTAGCATGGCTCACAAGGCATAGTGGGTCATCTAGTAATCAGAAGGTTCCTGGTTCGATCCTCGGCCACTCCAGAGAGCACGCTGAAGTGTTCTTGAGCAAGACACTAAACCCATAACTGTTCCTGATGAGCAGGTTGACGCCTTGCATGGCAGCCTCCTGAGGCGTACATTGTAAAGCACTTTGAGTGGTCAGCAGACTAGAAATGTGCTATCTCAATATAGTCCATTTACCATTTATTTTATCACTGGGACAGCTATTTTCCAGCATTTTTACAGATTGGCAAAAAACACAAGAATTAGTCTCTAAAGCCCTCTCAAGACAGCAAATACATTGCCAGGGAAGGTCTTCATGCATGCTGAGTAATCCAGGTAAGGAAATCACAGAAAGTTGAATCAGTTCATCTGGACACAACGTTTATTGACAGAAACGTTTTATCACTCATCTAAGTGACCTCTTCAGTCTCAACTGACTGCAGGTATCCCCACCCTTATAAACAATACAGTGGCATAACGACCAAAACCATCGATCGCAATAACAGCATTGCAAGATGGCGACAAATGTACTCTTAGCCCCATCGGTTCAGGGATGGTTGCCTGGCACAAACAGAGCAATATAGTGTACACTGTTAGGTGCCAAGATTGCTGTGACTTGTACATCAGGGAAACCAAACAGACGCTGGCCAAAAGGATGGCACAACACAGAAGAGCTAACACGTCAGGCCAGGACTCCACAGTCTACACCCATCTATAGGTCAGTGTCCACTCTTTCAAGGATGAGGATGTGCACATTCATGATAGGGAGGAACGCTGGTTTGAATGGGGAGTCAAAGAGGCCATCTGTGTGAAGAGGGAAGGTCCACCCCTGAACCGAGAACTGAGGGGGGGCTAAGAGTACATGTCACCACCTTACACTGCTGTGATTGCAACCATTCCCCAATCTTCTGTGGATAGCACACATCACCCTTGTAACTCTAGTTAATGGTCACGGCAATTTGCATATGAAACTGATCGTTGTTTTCGGTTGTTATGCCACTGTAGTGTTTATAAGGGTGGGGGTACCTGCAGTCAGTTTAGACTGAAGAGGTCACTTAGATGAGTGATGAAACATACGTCTCTCAATAAAGGTTATGTCCAGATGAACTGATTCAACTTTTTGTGATTGCCAGGGAAAGTCGATGAATTCAATTTTGCCTGTAGATGTTAGTTATTTCAGGCAGCCTTACAGATAGCATAGTGAGAAAAAAAAGAAAAGATGGCTATGGACAGCAATCACATGCTTCAATATGTTAGAAAATGGTCAAAATTTAGTAGCTTTCTTCCCCCCAGTTGATATTTTAACTGGGGATGGCAGGGGAGATTTTCTGACATGTTTGTTCTGGACAGCATAACATTTCTATGGTCCTGCTCCCTAACTTTCCCTGGCGATGTATTCGCTGTCCGGAGAAGGTTAATGAGTGTGCTTTTGCTGTATTCATCTTTTGATCATAGATGAGAATGTCAGGGTAGAGAAGCCAGGTTTAGACCACTGTCCCAGTGCCCTAATGCCACTGTCATTTTATCACTGACTCCTGTTTTCCCTTAGGCCTGGGACAGCCAGTCAGCATTTGGTTGTTATGAATATATAAATTTCATTTTGATGTGAGATACTACAGAATCTTGCGGTCTATGACAATGATTCATTGCTGGTAGCTGCTCCAAACAATGAATTGTGTTCTGAAGTTGTGAATTTGTGGAATATTTGAATTTTGTGTGAGGCTTACATAGTGGCGGTACTTTTACAGTCAAGCCACCAGGTGGGTGGCTCGACTGTAAAAGGAGAGGTCCTGAAAGGTCCTGAACTATATCTTTACATTGGTGTGGTAAACATTAAATGATGCTGGCGTTATAGTGTCGTGATGTAGGAATATTGGCAGCATGGTGGCCCAGTGGTTAGCGCTGTTGCCTCACAGCAAGAAGATTCTGGGTTCAAACCCCGGGGTTGTCTAATTTTGGGGGTCATCCCAGGTCGTCCTCTGTGTGGAGTTTGCATCTTCTCCCCGTGTCTGCGGTGAGTTTTCTCCGGGTGCTCTGGTTTCCTCCCACCATCAAAAAGACATGCATGTTAGGGTTAATACTCCTGTCTGTGCCCCTGACCGAGGCATGGCAAGACGAACTGGAGTTGGTTCCCGGGTGCTGCACGGTGGCTGCCCAGCTAGGAGGGGTTAAATCCAGAGCATGAATTTCAAAATCAATATCTTAAACATTATTTACCAACTATGTTATAACAAGGGCCGACTGACATTTTATAACAACTATTATTGCAAACATACTGTAGCCTTCAAACACAAGCATTTAATAACTTGTTATACCGAGGGCCAGCTGAAATTACACAGCCCTTATTGCACATCTTTATCCTTGAAACACAAACTATCTCATGCTTAGGGCCAACTGATATAACATAATTTTTGTAACTTTTTTTTTTTAAACCCAATTGTACTTGGCCAATTACACCACTCTTCCGAGCCGTTCCGGTCTCTGCTCCACCCCCTCTGCCGATCTGGGGAGGGCTGCAGACTGCCACATGCCTTCTCCGATACATGTAGAGTCGCCAGCTGCTTGTTTTCACCTTACAGTGAGGAGTTTCGCCAGGGGGACGTAGCACGTGGGAGGATCATGCTATTTCCCCCCAGTTCCCCCTCCCCCTTGAACAGGCGCCCCGACCGGCCAGAGGAGGTGCTAGTGCAGCGACCAAGACACATACCCACATCTGGCTTCCCATCTGCAGACACGGCCAATTGTGTCTGTAGGGATGGCCGACCAAGCCAGAAGTAACACGAGGATTTGAACCGGTGATCCCCGTGTTGGTAGGCAACGGAATAGACCACCACACCACCCAGACGCTGAGATTACATAACTTTATTGCAAACTTCTACTGTAGCTTTCAAACACTGTCAACTCATTACAGCCATGTTACACAAATGACCAGATGCTTGGCATACTGTTTGTGAAAAATCACAACATAGCAGCGATCAGCTATGAACTAGCGTGGACTACCGAACTGTTTATGAGCAAATTCATGTGTTAAAATTTCAGCTGCACATTCATTTTGACAGAGGTCCACACATATGTGTTACATGGGTGTAGCCAAGAAGGGCTATACCCAGAAAAAGAGGGATAGTTCGTTCAACCTACCCCCCCCCAAAAAAAGAATACAAAAGTAAAAGTTGAGTAAAATGTATTCAGTGAAACCAAGCAGCATTTACCTTAGGAATAAAACAAGCACACAGTCACTAATGATGTTTAGAAGACTGAAACAGCCATTATTTTGCAATCCTCCCACTAAATTACAAATTTTACTATAATAGAAATTGTACTGTATTCGTAGCCATAGTAGGTCAAATGCCAGCTTGTATGAGGTGTCCCATGCTTTGAATAAAAGGTCCACTTTTTGAGAAAAAGATCCACCCCTTTGACTACAGCCCTGCTACGTAATTATGCTTTGGCCCCATGCTAACTATTGATAAGATACCAGTCTCATCGTACAGCCTCATAATGGGACATGCCAGTTACGGTGCACATGCACTGCACGTGTAGGTGGAGTGCGTCCTACTAAACGTCCCTCTCTGGTCGTCCATGAGTGAGTGAGCGAGTGACCATAATTTGCGACGCATAGCCCACAGTGGCAGTTGCGTGTGCGCTGCGGGAAAAACTGAGCATTTGGCTTTTTCCTGGAATATAACAGAATACCAAAATGAAGTGTTCTTGCCACAGCATGTGTTGGATATTAGCGAAAAGGTGCCAGAACGCAGATGGTTCAAAACAAATTAAGCAGTGGGTGGTAGTATGATGGATGAACTTTCAAATTACCCTTACCCTCAGAAGAAAAAACAATAATTTTTAGCACTCATTTCACATCATCTCATTCTTTTATACAGTGTACATCACACATTTTGAGACAAGATTCAGGTACTATTTAGCTGAATCAACCAAGGTTACTAGCAGTTTTTCTGTGCTCAGAGACGGGACACCAGATACATGTTTCACTATAGTTCCCAATTACTTGTTACGAGTGTCAGCAATAAATACACAGATCATTCAGGGAAGCCTTACTTGTAGACCACTAGAAGTACGCAAAGTCGCACATTTTTAAAATAAACAATACAAGCAGCTGAAATGAGTTTCCTCCATAGGGTGTCTGGGCTCAGCCTTAGAGATGGGGTGAGGTGCTCGGACATCCGGAGGGAGCTCAGAGTTGAGCCGCTGCTCCTTCGCATTGAAAGAGCCAGTTGAGGTGGTTCAGGCATCTAATTAGGATGCCTCCTGGGTGCCTTCCATTGGAGGTTTTCCGGGCGTGTCCAACTGGGAGGAGACCCCGGGGTAGACCCAGAACTCGCTGGAGGGACTACATGTCCAATCTGGCCTGGGAATGCCTTGGGATCCCCCAGGAGGAGCTGGAGGGTGTTGTTGGGGAGAGGGACATCTGGTGTGCCCCATTTAGCTTGCTGCCACCGCGACCCGACACCGGAGAAGTGGCTGATGATGAGACGAGAGATGAGATGATCAATACACAAAAAACAAATAGTGATTTTGGTTTATAGTGTCCAGGATCTGCAATGAAACTTGGAGGTTCTGGTCCGTTTTGCCCAAATCCCTTTTCTGGATGAACATAATAACAGAAATTTGAATTGGCCAGTGAGAGGAGTCGGTGATCAACCTTAGAGCTTTAACTGGCACATGGATGGAGAGTATAGAGGAGTCAGAGGAAGGGTTGCAGATGGCTCTGGAAATGTAGTTTCCTGACTGAAACTAAGTGTCTTCAGCTGTCAAAATGACATTTTACCTGCTTGTGCTACATTATTATTTTCTTCTCACTGAAGGGCACGGGAGATAAACCTTCCATCAAATGTGGCTAGGGACGAAATAAACAAACACTGACCAAACTTTCCACTGGTTTATGAATAGTGTGTTTGAATGCTAAAATTAGTGGTATTCCCCTTTAACTGAAATTTCACACATTGTGACTGAGGAAGACCTGAGTGGTGTCATCCTTTGGGCCTTTTTATGCTTTCTAAATACAAACCATTACAAACATATTATTGGAATTACCCTCTATATCACACTGTCTCTGTCTTTTTTTCTCTGTCTCAGCCTCTTGTCTGTCTTACAGATAATCTCTGATTTTGTTATCATTGTTACTGCCTTACAGAAGTAATACACATTCATTACGCACACGACATTTGCAAAGAAACGTCATTGTCATTTGACAGTGTTTCCATATGGTTATGGGCAGCACTAAAGCTGCAAGTCACACATTTATATGGTTACTAATTAAATTGATCTCACTTTCACTTTTACTTCCTATGTCTCTAAGCATGTCAACTTCTTTCAAGCAGTGTGCACTGATATAACTTCCAGTTTTAAGAGCAATGCTGCTGTCCAGTTAGAATCTCAGGGAATACAGAAAATATAATAATTTATAACATGCATGATTCTAGTGGGTTTTCTTTTCCGTTTCATGTTGAGCTTTTTAAAGGTGTCGAGACATGCTCTAAAAAGTGAACATTTTAAGCCATAGCATGATACGCCATGTGTTCATCTCTAATAAAGGGCACTGTAGTAAACTGTAGTGTGCCATATGAATGCAGAGTGATATTTTTATGCAATGTACCACATTTACCGTGGTTAAATTCCCAGTGGAATTCGCTTAGTAGATCTGCAGAGGAATATATTATGCTTAACTTTATGCTCATTAGAGATAGGGCCACAGATTTTGATCGCTGGACATGTGAAAAAGTTGGAATTATAATTAATCTTTATGTACCGCAGTACAGTGGGGTGGGAAATCTTAGAATATGCTCAAGGCTCAAATACTCAGTGGTAAATCAGGCTAATGAATTGCTCATTACTAATTACTAGTGACTCATTTTGGTTAGTCAATAAAGTGGCAGTGCATGCAACAGAAATTCTCTGAAATAACATAGAATCTCACCCCACACCATCAATGCTGTCTGGTTTGTAGAACATTTTCAAGTAAAGGAGATAAAGTTTTTGAATCAACATAATATTTTTACACTAGTAATATTAACAATATTCTGGTGAGAATTGTCAGTTAAACTAATAAAACTCTAAAGACCATACTATTTAAAATAATTCAAACAAGTAGTAAATTATCAAAAACAAATTGAAGGAGTGTCAATAATGATGACAAAAACTTTTTGAGCAGGGGCAGTGTGCACCTAAAGATTTGACGGAGTACACATTAATGTGAACGAATCAAAGTGGAATTGTCACCTTGGAGACATCATTGTCAACAATAACAATGAATAAGCAGTTGTATAAACTATGCAATTGTTCTGGCATCTTAATCCAGTGAGTTAGCAGTGTCTCCATTATGTAATGCTAATAGCCACCTCTGCAAAAAGCTAATTCATCAGGAAATGAGAATGAGCTCGATACCTAATGACGGCGTGCTGGTTACATCACCCATCAACCCACACACACTGACGAAAGTATAGAAAAAGAGATATGAAGGGAGAAAGAACTGGGGAGAGGTGGATAGGGAAAATAGCACAAGGGTTGAGGGTGTTCAAATAATGCTCACATTGTCTTTCTATGTCCAGAAGGCCTCTGCCACACTCTGTGGGTCTACCGACTGGCTCCTGTGTGTCTTAACCGCAATGACCATTAGTCACATGTTTTGGCTGAATACACTGATAAGCCAAAACATTAAAACCACCTGCCTAATATTATGTAGGTCCCCCTCATGCCGCCAAAACACCTCTGACCCGTCGAGATATGGGCTCCACAAAACCTCTGAAGGTGTCCTCTGGTATGTTGACACCAAGACGTTAGCAGCAGATCCTTAAGTCCAGTAAGTTGCGAGGTGGGGCCTCGATGGATCGGACTTTTTTTTCCACCACATCCCACAGATGCTAGATCAAGGCAACACCTTGAACTCTTTGTCATGTTCCTCAAACCATTCCTTTTTCCCCCTCCTTTTTCTCCCAATTGTACTTGACCAATTACCCAACTCTTCTGAGCCGTCCCAGTCACTGTTCCACCCTCTCAGCCAATCTGGGGAGGGCTCCTCTGATACATGTGGAGTCACCAGCTGCTTCTTTTCACCTGACAGTGAAGAATTTCACCAGGGAGATGTAGCGTGTGGAAAGATCACGCTATTCCCCCAGTTTCCCCTCCTCCCCGACCTGGCGCCCCGGCTGACCAGAGGAGGTGCTAGTGTAGTGACCAGGACACATACCCACATCCGGCTTCCCACCCACAGACATGGCCAATTGTGTCTGTAGGGACAGCTGACCAAGCTGGAGGTAACACGGGGATTTGAACCGGCGATCCCCGTGTTGGTAGGGAACGGAATAGATTGCCATGCCACCTGGACACCCCTCTCAAACCATTCTTGAGCAATTTTTTCAGTGTCACAGGGCGCATTATCCTGCTGAAAGAGGCCACTGCCATCAAGGAATATATGTCTTGATGCATGCTCAATAATCCAGGTAAGACAATAAAGAAGGTTAAATCAGTTCATCTGGACACAGCGTTTATTGTCTGATACATTTAATTACTCAACTAAGTGACATCTTGTCTAAACTGATTGCAGGTATCCCTGCCCTTATAAACAATACAGTACAATACAGTCGCATAGCAACCAAAACCATCGACCAGTTTCATATGCAAATATGGGGGTGACCATTAACTACAGTTTAAATGGCCATGTGTATGATTCACAGAGGATTTGGGAATGTTTACAATCACAACATTGTAAGATGGTGATAGATTGATAGATCTGCTCTTAGACCCCCCCCCCCAGTTCAGGGATGGTCATTCCCTCTTAACATAGATGGCCTCTTTGACTCCCCATTCAAACCAGCGTTCCTCCCTTCACATGTGTTCACAGTTCATATTCACATGAAACTGGTCATTGGTTTGGATCGTTATGCATCTGTTGCCATCTTACAGTGGTGTGATTACAACATTCCCTAATCCTCTGTGAATAGCACACATGGCCGTTGAAACTCTAGTTAATGGCCACACCCATATTTGCATTTGAAACTGGTCATTGTTTTCGGTCGTTATGCAACTGTATTGTTTATAAGGGGTGAGGACACCTGCAGTCAGTTAAGACTGAAGATGTCACTTAGTTGAGTGATGAAAAGTATCTGTCAATAAACATTGTATCCAGATGAACGGATTCAACCTTCTTTGATCAGGGAATACAGTTGCCTTGAAGCGGTGTATTTGGTCTGTAACGATTTTTAGGTAGGTGGTACGTGTCAAAGTAGCATCCACATGAATGCCAGGACCCAGGGTTTCCCAGCAGAACATTGCCAGGCGCATCACACTGCCTCTGCCGGCTTGCCTTCTTCCCATAGTGCATCCTGGTGCCATCTCTTCTTCAGGTAAATGATGCACACGCACTTGGCCGTCCACACGATGTAAAAGAAAACGTCATCAGACCAGGCCACCTTCTTCCACTGCTCCATGGTCCAGTTCTGATGCTCACTTACCAATTGTAGGTGCTTTTTTGGTGGTGGACAGGGGTCATCATGGGCACCCTGATTGGTCTGCAGCTACGCAGCCCCATACACAGCAAGCTGTGATGCACTGTGTGTTCTGACACCTGTCTATCATAGCCAGCATTAACTTTTTCAGCAATTTGAGCTACAGTAGCTCTTCTGTGGGATCGGACCAGATTGGCGAGCCTTCGCTCCCCAGGCGCATCAATGGGCCTTTGGCACCCATGACCCTGTCGCCTGTTCACCAGCTACATACCAGGAATACCCAACAAGACCTGCCATTTTGGAGATGTTCTGACCCAGTCGGCCCTTGTCAAAGACGCTCAGATGCTTACGCTTGCCCATTTTTTCTGCTTCCAACACATCAACACATCACTTGCTGCCTAATATATCCCACCCCTTGACAGGTGCCATTGTAATGAGATAATCAATGCTATTCACTTCACCTGTCAGTAGTTTTAATGTTTTGGCTGAACGGTATATCTAGCTAAGCCTACGTAATCTTGCCTCACTGCAGCCTTTCTCTTGCATTGCAATATCCAGTCTGTGATGTTTCATGCTGTGGTCAGTATGTCTTTTTTATTTTACTTAAGAAAAAACAAATCCTTCTCTGCATTGTGATCAATAAATGAAATTAAATATAGCCTTTTACCATCAGGAAGCAGGGATGTTGGTCAGTTAATATCAAATGCATTGCAATAAAAGCTTCATGCTATAATAGTCTAACCCAAGTGGCTCACTGGGGTATTTAGGTTGGTAAAACAGCATCTTTGAGGAGCAGTTGTCTCATGCTGTTAGCCTACCATCTACACAGAGATACACAAGGACCCTTCCCTTACCATATGCACAACTCAATTACGGACCACATTAACTTAATAATATTTACTAAATAAGCTATGATCAACTACAGTACTCACTTGTTCTAAGTAATTAGATTAAATAAAAATGGAGATTGTTTGTACATATGCAAAATGAAAATGATTGATTTATAAATTATGCCTAATGAGATGTAAATTGCCAATTTTACGGTTTATGGAGGAGGGTAAGTTTATCACTGAGTGTGCTCCCAGAGTAAACATGTAAAGCAAAAGTAGGTTGGTTTAAAGTTTAGGATGCAATTGTCATAATAATCTTCATGTGATATCATAGATAATAATGTATAATAAACAATAACAATAATAACTAATTTTGATATTTAGATAGAAAAATTAAGGGGTATACGGCTCCTCAGATTAATTTAGGGAAAGTCCAAAGTAGAATCAGATTAAATCATTATCATAGAATTAAAGAATCCATTACATCTCACTAAGGCTGTTTACACTTAACTCCAACCCAGTTGTCAGATCTGTTTAGAGCAGCGTGAACACAACAAACCATATCACATGACAGATTTTCAGATTGAATTTGGGCCATTTTCATACTATGTGGTCCTAAATCAGATACAAATCTGAAAGGCAACAGAATAATAGTAAAGTGCCAGTCTTTTTGTACTGATATCAGATAAGGGTCACTTTCAAAACTGAATTTGAACAGTGAAAACAAAAAATACTGGAGCAAAAAAGTTGGAATTGAGAATTGAGGCTTTAAAAGTGTGAATGTGTTGCACCGTAACGACTCTCCCTTAAACTGCTGTAAAGAGTTACCGACACGTTTGTTTATCACCCTTCCAGAATTCAGGTTGGGCATCAGCAATTGAAAATAACCAAGGGAATAAATACAGTACCCTTTAAACTTCAGTAAATTAATTTCATTGTACTGTTACACATCATCTTGCTCAAACACTTGCTTTTTCTTGTCTCCTCAAGTTCCATTCTTAATTTTACAGTAACTTATTTTTTACAATAATGCACCTTTTTGTTAATTTAAATAAATTTGTAGGAGTCTAAAGAAAAAAAAAATCTAATAAATATTTATTTATAAAAATACAAAATGCTTACAAAATGCCTTACTGTTCTGTTTTCTAACAGTGGATAAAGACAGTGAAGAGGTGAAGGATAAGCCCGAGCCTGTAGCTCCTCTAAACCAGTCTCCTGAGGAGCCTTCGACAGAAACTTCTCCCTCATCTGAGCCTGTCACTGAGCTGTCCCCACTTGTGGGAAGTACTCAAAACAAAGCAAAGAAGTCATCTAAAAGTGATGGTGCCTTAAAGAAACAGTCTGTGGACTCTGCACAAGAGCCTAGTCCATCTGCTGCTGCTGCTGCTGCTGCTGCTGCTGCTGCTGCTGCTGAGACCCCAAGCACCTCCCCCTCCTCTAAACATCATGAAACAGGGGCTCTTATGGTCACCAAAACCTCATTTGTCATACCCAAGAAACAGCTTGGACCTCCGCCCAACACCGCGTCAGCCTGTCCCTCAGGCTCTCAACCCTCTTCAACCCCTACGCTGCTGAATGAACCAAGGAACCTGCCTGTGTCTCCAGCACCCATTGCTCCTTCCTCACGACCCTCTCAGCCCAATAACCAGGTCAGGCAGAGCATCCAGCGCTCTCTCACCAGCATCCTGTACAAAAGGTGAGAATTGATTTACAGTCTTTCAGGAAATCCACATTTCAGATTTTTCTGACCATAGATGAATTTGTCATATTCATATACATTCTGGAAGAATTGACATGTAAATTAAAACCAACTACTTTTTTTTGTAACTGTATTAAACAAAGGGATGGGAACATTAATTGTGATTGGGAGCAAAAAAAAAGGGGTTATGTAAATTTGTGTAAAGAACTTAAAATGCGAGAAGTTAGCATGTGTATCACGCAGCAAGCCAGTCAAAGTGCAAATTAAACCTAAGTCAGGTGCAATAATAATAATAAACGGTTTATTTTAGTACCCTTCATATCTGAAATACAGCTCGAAGTGCTTTACACTAGAAATGAGCAAAGTAAAACAATCAAAAGTACAAAAAGACGATAAACTTAAAAGTACTCTATAATCAGCAGCAGAGAATGAAAAAAAGAATTATAAATAAATCATGTAAACCAAAAATCAATTATCTCCATGTCAACTCCGGTTGGTAAAGCAAATACTTGCAGGAATTTCGTGGACATCTCCTCAATCTCAAGGGGGAGGAAAGGGTTTAAGATAAATGCAACAACCTCCCCTATGTCATTTAACTCCTGAAAATGGCCATTGAATTCGGATGCCAGTTTCTCCGGGTGGGTACAGAATTTTTGCGGGAGAAAAGCATCTTTGTTTCTGATGTTTTGTGACATTTTCTCTAGGTTTGGGAAGTGCACCAGCCTTCCATCCCTCAGCTGAGAGGCCCACACACCCACCTTGGCCTTAAAGGCATTGACAGCACTGATAATTTGTGCCACGTCTTTGTCTTTTCCCTGCAGCTCATAGTTGAGCTCATTCAGTTTTGCTGTTATGTTGGTGAGGAAACCTAAGTCTAGCAGCCATGCGTCATCAGACAGTTCTGCATGCTCCTCATTTCGTGACTCCAGAAATGATTTGATCTCGGGCAGCAAGTCAGCAAATCGCTGCAGTACTTTCCTGCAACTCAACCACCTTACACCAGCATGGAGAATCAAGTCACCATATGCGGCATCAAGCTCATCTAATAAAGATTTACACAAGCGGTGCTGAAGTCCTTTTGCATGAATCAAATTAACAATCATAATGACAACTGTCGTGACATGAGACAAGTCCACTACTTAACTAGCCAGTGCTTACTGATGGCTCATACAGTGATAGTTCACAAACTTGGGGAAATTGGAATCATGACGGCACAGTGCAACAAAGCCTGAATGCACCCAAAGCGTTGCCGGGGTCCATCTGTAGTGATCGCTACCATTTTATGAATGGGAATGCTGTTATCATGACCATAACGTTTAAACTCGTTGTAAATTTCCTCACCTATTGTCCTCCCTTTTAATGGTAAAAGGGTGAGGAACGCCTCCTTAGTAGTTGAATCCTTAAAAGCCATGCAAACAAACACCAACAGTTGTTAGTGTCTGTCATATCCTGGGATTTGTCAAATTGCATCGAAAAGCATTGACAAAGTGATAAATCCTTGACCACTTGTTGATTCACATCCTCTGGTAACAACTCCACCCTTCTTGTCACAGTGGCTGGACCAAGTGGCACACTTCCGATAGCGTTTTTAATGTCCTCTTTGTTTTTGAATTCTTTGAATAACGTCTCGGCGGCAGTGGCCATTGCCTCCATGTATAGCTCTCCATCGGTGAGCAGTTTCTTATGTTTAGCCAAAAGTTGCTGATACGGAAGGATGCCTCCATTGCAGACTTGTAAAGGGCATTTACCAGTAGATATTACAGGATCAATAGTTAAAACCCAGGTTAAGCCATGTTTTTTTTTTGTATAGTGTTGGGGAAGTAGCTAATACAACCATGCCTGTGGCTCTGCTTCACTTTGAAATTGACCTGTGGGAGTTGGCCAGGTCTAACAACAACACAGTTATCAGTGTCATCATAGGTGTTAGTAAGTTAAACAACAATGACAATCTTCGGGTTTGTAACCATAGATTACAAATGGTATGGTTACGTATTTTGTGATAGCTGTAGCTTAATAGAAAACTAAAATTGTTTTAAGACTCATATTTTCCAACTACACATGAAAAACATGCATTTTTAAGACTCACTAGAATCTTAAAATAATGATTTGTTAAGCTGCTGGCACATATTATGAATCTAAGATGAGAAACAGATTAGGGGACTGGATCACAAGAGTTGCATATTCTAGAGATATCCTGTGGGCCTCAAGTTGTCACTTATCTGGTTAAACCGTCTTTGCCCCAAAATAGGAATTTATTTTTACACCAGTGTTTGCAAACTGTACAAACACAAGCTAACCTTGTACACGCTCCGCACATACAATACAAATGGTAAACACTTTGAAACGCATTACATGGAAGTCAACTCGCAGTGTTTGAAGTGCTGTGTTTATAATTCTTGGCCTTGGTCACACTTGTCATTTCAGTGTGCCTTCTGTCATCAAAATGCACTAATCAATACAGTTTGGTGTGGCCACACTTAAAAGTAAAATGTGATCTCTGGTCAGGTCAGAATTTGGATTTCCTATTCCTATATATTATTAGAATAAGTAACCTTTTAAATGGCACTGAGTATGTTGGAAATTATGTCACTTTTCCTCATACATAAAGTTAGTTGATGTTGCGGTAGAGCCCGCACAAGGCTTACATTAGGCCAACTGAGACCACAGCGGTGGCATGAAAGGTACCTGTGTTGCCTGTCATGCTCCTCCCTATAACTGCAGTGTCTGTGGAGACCAGGATGTGGGTCTGACAATGTAGCTAGCAATGGTGGGAGTATGTAGTCCCGCAAGATGTCACCAATGCAGACTGAGTACATAACTTTTGTGTGAATGTTTTGAATTTGGTTTGATGAGGTGTTTCCACTGTGTTCATTTTCAGTTTGCACCTTGACATGCAAGCTCGTCCACCTGAAATGGCTTGGCTGATTTGATCACAATATGACTTTTGAGCATGCAGACTTGCCAGTTAATGCAGTCTGGTGTGACTGGACGTCCGAGGTTGCATTAAATTGACAAGTGTAATCAAGGCCTTGTATACTACTGTACATTTCAACCAAAATGTGATAGGTCACTAACTCGGTTTTCATTTTTCAAGGGTGTGTGACTGTGACGATTTGGACGTGTCTGAAAGTGACGTTGGAAAGCTTGTCACAAGCATTGAGATGGAGATGTTTGACATATTTCGCAACACAGACAGCAAATACATGAACAAGTACAGAACTATTATGTTCAATTTGAAAGACCCCAGAAACAAGGTTTGTTCCCATGAGACAAATAACCCTTTCATTCTGTTGAGTTTCTCTTTTCTTTACTGCGTTTGGCTTTAAACATTTAAATCAGGCAAATGTTTATAAATACTATTTGGAGCTGTACAGTATCATTAGAATGTATTACAGTAAAAGTAAATGCTTCGCCCACTTTGTAATCCCTGATAAAATCTGTTTACTAATTATGGCTCTCCTGTAGGGCTTGTTGTATCGGGTCATGCGTGGAGAAATCAGTCCTTTCAGGCTGGCCCGGATGAGCCAAAAGGACATGCAGGCCACCAAAGTGCCTGAACCAAGTCCAAAGCAAACAGCTGAGGTACAGTATAGCAATCAAAGCACAAAACGGAAAAGTCAAAATCAGATATCATGCATCACCTCCCTATCTGTCCCCCACAAGTTTAAGTGGTAAACATGTCAGATATCGTGCTTTACTTTTTCTTTCATATGTATGTGATTTAGGCTAAAGACACAGCTGCCAAAGCTCCGTGTTTACTGCAGAAGCCTGAAGCAGTGAAGGTTGACCTGCCCAGTTTGAGCTTGAATCCCACTAGATCTGACAGAAACACGGTGTGTAACTCTATCTCCCACATGTGGTTTAAATAGTTGGAACTGTAATCATCTTTTGGTAAAGCAGTCTCCTCACCTCCAAGTGTGTCCTATTAACAGTGTGATAGAGAATATTGATTTAGAATATGCTAAATGGGAACAAGTCCTGTGTGTGAGCAGGTGTGTATGTGTTAGCATGTATGGTGTGTGCTTGCCGCCATTCATGCATGCAAGCGTGTGTGTGTTTGTGCATGCACGGATGAGCGGATATTCATGCTTGTGTGTATGTTCATGTATTCGTGCTGGTTATCTTTCAGGAACAGAAGAGAAATCTTCTTCCTGTTTTTAAGACCAGGCCACACCAGCCAAGCCAGAGCAGCTCCATGCCAGATATTCTCAGCTGTGTGCTGAAAGACACAACATCCGAGCACAAAGCTCATCTCTTTGACCTGAAATGCAAGATATGCACAGGTAAATAAAAAGGGATAACACTTCATGATAGTTACCTGGTTGTAACAGCATCTGGTGAACACTGTACAATCATTATTTCTTATTGGTGGGAGCTCTTGCAAATTATATGTACATTTTAACCTCAAGGTCAAATACCAGCTGCGGAGGAGGAGGAACCAGTACAGAAGAAAGCCAAGGTTTCTGAATCAAGAGATAAGCGTGACTATGGCCAGTCCTGTTATACTAATACTTCAGAATGCTCATGGAGAGGATCTGCTGGAGATGAATCCCCTCTGCGTGCACCCCCTGACTCGCCTGCCATGGATTCTTCTACTTCTTCCCTAATGGAGTCCTCATCCTGCCTCATCATTGATGCTCCAGCTTTGACCATAGTGGAATCTCCTGCGTCCCCAGTACAAGATTCTCCAGCCTCCCCTATTTTAGAGTCCCCTGCTTCTCCTGTGATGGAGTCTCCTGCATCCCCAACATCAGACTCCCTTACAGCTAAGACGCAAATAAGATCTTATACACCAGTAATGATTCCTGCAGTCTCCACAGTCACCATCACAAGGCGTGATCCCCGAACCGCAGCAAACAGATCCTCTGCACTGTCTACTGACACTTCTGGCCCCAGTAACACAATTCAGAACCAGCCAGCCAATTACATACCTGTCCAGGAGACTAGTTCATCGCTGCCACTGCCACAACCAACTTCACTACCACCGCCATCAGTGTTACCTAAATCTATCTTAATGAAGCCATCTTCGGTAGATCCCAGACTCTATGGTGCATCTTCAAGGTATTTAAAGAAATATAAATATAAATTGTAATAACTATTTTTTTCCATGTTGAAATTGTATAACGTTTTAAAATTGTTATTTGCATATTGTATATCAACAACACTTTGAAAATTACTGTGTGTGTAACTTACTTACTACTTAACCTGCTGTAACTGTTATGTTTTTTTTAGGACCATAAATTCCCATTCTCCAACTGATGGAGAGACTGTCCAGTTTCTGGCCAAGCAAGACATACTGTGGAAAGGCTTCTTAAACATGATGAGTGTAGCCAAGTTTGTCACCAAGGCATATCTTGTCTCAGGATCTCCAGAAAACCTCAAAGCGGTATTGCACATCACCGATTTTTCTTATAATATTGTCAAAAATGTGCCACTTGTTATGTTGTGGAACTGATTTAGTAAATGCTCAAATAATGTTTTTCACTTGTGCTTAGGACCTACCTGATACCATACAAATTGGTGGAAGAATCATGCCTCAAACAGTGTGGGACTATGTTGCAAGACTAAAGACCTCTGTTACAAAGGCAAGCAGCATATCTTGTCAGTTGGCTCTTCAGGGGACATTTAAAATAAGATAAACAGATTTTACATATATTTCAACTTATTTTATTTTATTTCTTCCTAGGAGCTGTGTGTGATACGGTTCCACCCTGCAACAGAGGAGGAGGAGGTGGCCTATGTCTCCCTGTTTTCCTACTTCAGCAGCCGAGGGCGTTTTGGTGTGGTAGCCAATAATAACCGCAGCATCAAGGACGTATACCTTGTTCCACTCAGTGCAAAGGAGGCTATTCCATCGAAATTGCTACCTCTAGACGGACCAGGTGTGGGAATGATTTGTGCCTGAGTTTATCAATACTAATTATATTTGATGTAGCAATCCATTTAGTTGTTTCAACTAGTAAGTACTTGTGTTTTAACACTATCTATCTATCTATCTATCTATCTATCTATCTATCTATCTATCTATCTATCTATCTATCTATCTATCTATCTATCTATCTATCTATCTATCTATCTATCTACAGTTAAGGTCAAAATTATTAGCCCCCTTTATGAAATCAAACAAAACCCTTAACTTTTCCATGGAAATGACCATAACCAAAAGTGTTTATAGTTTAATTGCTTCCAAAAAGAACAAAGACAAAATCTCCACTAAGCTTGATTAAGATATTTTACTGATGTGCTGAATTGAAACAAGAAAAAACAAAAATGACAAGGCCAACATTATTAGCCCTCTGACAATAAATAGTCAATAGAGTAACCTTTCTGACTCCCAACTGACAACAACCTCTTATGGTAGTTCCTAACTAGGTTGGCACATGTCTCTTGAGGGGTCTTAGCCCATTCTTCCATGGCAAATTGTTCCAGCTCATCCAAATTGTGTGGTTTTCAAGCATGGACATTAACCTTGAGCTCCCGCCACAGATTCTCAATAGGATTGAGATCTGGGCTCCGTGAGGGCCACTCCAGGACCTTGATTTTGGTGTCCTTCAAAACGTTTTGGACCAACTTGGATGTATGCTTCGGGTCACTGTCTTGCTGGAAGACCCAGCAGTGACCTAAAGCTAGACTGGCAGCAGATTTCTTTACATTATCCTTCAAAATGTCAACATAATCTTCTTTCTTCATGATCCGATGCACCCGAACAAGGTTCCCTGTGCCTGAAGCAGCAAAACAGCCCCACAGCATTATGCTCCCACCACCATGTTTAACTGTGGCAACTGTGTTTTTAGGGTTGAAGGCCTCTCCTTTCCTTTGCCAAACAAAAGCAACATCCATGTGCCCAAACAGCTCAAGTTTAGTCTCATCAGACCAAAGGACAGACTTCCAAAACTCATGCCCATGTTTCAAATGTTCATGGGCAAACTTCTGTCTGGCTGTGATGTGCCACTGTGTGAGCAATGGAGTTTTTCTTGGACAATGACGTCGAAGCCCACCACGATAAAGAGCCCTCACAACAGTCTTCCTTGAAACATCAAGTCCAGAAGAGGCCAGTTCAGCAACAGTCATCTTGGCAGAGATCCGGGGATTGTTGTTGACATCTCTGACTATTTTCTTCTCCAAAGTTATTGAAATCTTGCACTTTCGACCACGCCCGGATTTGTTTCCAACAGAATTTGTCTCCTTGTGCTTCGCAAAGATGCAACGTACAGCTGTTCTAGACACTGTGAAACGCTTGGAAATGGCAGTATAGCCTTCCCCCTTAAGATGAGCATCCACAATCTCCTTTCTGAGTTCCAGACTGATTTCTTTACTTTTTGGCATGATGAAATTACTTCTTACCAAGAATTTAAGAGTAGTCCCTCTCAATCAAGTGCCACTAGCCCTGTTCAAGTGCCACTAGCCCTGTTCATTGGAGTCCCTTAAAGTGATACTGACATCAAAATCTGAAAATTCCTATTGATAGGCTATGTTCCGAGTTGGAATGTGACCACAGAGAAATTCAGTGGCCAAAACAACGCATCTGCGGCCACTCGAGAGAGATTTGTGATTGACTGTAGATGGTGTCCAATGACTAATTGTGCCAGTGGATAGGTAGACACCAGTCAATTTGCATATAGGGTGTGTCCGTAGCTAGATGCTATAAAAACGCGGAGAAGCTGTTCGTTCACCCCCTCCTGCTAGCTACTTGGCTCAAGTTTGTGCTATTTTGCTGAGACTTTATTATCGATCTTGCTACAACATATTGCTATCTATCTATCTATCTATCTATCTATCTATCTATCTATCTATCTATCTATCTATCTATCTATCTATCTATCTATCTATCTATCTATCTATCTATCTATCTATCTATCTATCTATCTATCTATCTATCTATCTATCTATCTATCTATCTGTCTGTCTGTCTGTCTGTCTGTCTGTCTGTCTGTCTGTCTGTCTGTCTGTCTGTCTGTCTGTCTGTCTGTCTGTCTGTCTATCTATCTATCTATCTGTCTGTCTATCTATTTATCTAAATATCTATCATCTATCTATCTAACAGTTATTTGTATCACTGAATTCTCCTCCTCGAAACTGTAATCTTCCAGAGGATCTCCCTCTCGCTATCTGACATTTTTTGTAAATAACAAGTGATGAGCGGTACTGAGCCCCACCCACCCAGGAAGACAGTAGCCTATAGCTTTGAATTCATAAAACCACACCTATTTTCGGTTATGATTCAAACTCCCAATGTTAAAAAATTTGTCCAGAAAGGGCATGTCAGTCTCTCTTTAAGTAAAGTTCAATGCTGATTGATTGGTCAGGTGTGGTTTGAAAGCAAAAAATTACACGGGGGGCTAATAATTTTGACCACCTCAATTTTCACTACATTTGGTATAAAGGAAACCTGAAAATTTACTTAATATTCCATCCCATCCATTCCATTATCCGAACTGCTTATCCTGCTCTCAGGGTCGCGGGGATGCTGGAGCCTATCCCAGCAGTCATTGGGCGGCAGGCGGGGAGACACCCTGGACAGGCCGCGAGGCCTGTGATGACCTGGCGGCCTGTCCTGTGATGGCCTGGTGGCCTTTGATGGCCTTGCGGTCCTGTGATGGCCTGGCGGACATTTTGGAATGTATTTTGGAATGTATTTTACATTCCAAAATGTACCAAATAGGGGCCTTAACATTGATGAATGTTTTACTATGTAAAGTTTTAAGAATGATGCAAACATTGGGCAGAATTTTAGGGAACTGTCCCATAGTTCCTTGGGGGCTAATGAGTTTGACCTTAACTGTATCTATCTATCTATCTATCTATCTATCTATCTATCTATCTATCTATCTATCTATCTATCTATCTATCTATCTATCTATCTATCTATCTATCTATCTATCTATCTGTCTGTCTGTCTGTCTGTCTGTCTGTCTGTCTGTCTGTCTGTCTGTCTGTCTGTCTGTCTGTCTGTCTGTCTGTCTGTCTGTCTGTCTGTCTGTCTGTCTGTCTGTCTGTCTGTCTGTCTGTCTGTCTGTCCGTCCGTCCGTCCGTCCGTCCGTCCGTCCGTCCGTCCGTCCGTCCGTCCGTCCATCGCCTTGTCTGTGACCAAGCAAGCCAATTTAGAAAACACTTATGATGGAAGCAGAACAGCAGATGTTAGAACAAAGCAGAGCCTTTCTTGAGTATGCATTTTAGATACCATTTAATTTGTTGTACTTTGTCTTTATTAGGGCTTGAGAAAAACCGCCCAAATCTACTTTTGGGGCTGGCAATTACCCAGAAACCAAAACGTCCAGGAAACTTCCAACAAGAGGTTGAAGAGAAGAGACCCAAAGTTCACATGTCAAAAGATCCCATGTGGATACCGAAACCCCCAGTGCTCTATGGTTCTGATAAACTGGAGATTTTCCAACCTTATGACCCAGAGACCCCTATAAGTGCTACATGTCCTAGCTCTCCTCCTTCCGCTGGATCACCATCAGACTCATCTTCCTCTGGCTCAATAAATGCACCATCTGTTTTGGCTTCTACTAAAGCAACCCCTCCTATTTCTACCTCAGTCACTGTTCCTTCCACACTATCCACCTCAAAAGTCCCATTTGACAAGAATCCCCCCACTACATCTGGTGATAGCACTCCTCTTCAAACTATCTTGAAGACCCTGTTTGGCAGTAAGCCCTCTGACTCTGAGGTCACTGCTGCAAGCAGCTCCACAATAAATACAGTTGGTGCTGGGAAGCTCCAAGGGCCTTCTCAAGCACCTCACCCCATGGTGGATCCAATTGTCCAACAATATGGACAGAAATCCAAAGTCAAAGAGATAGAGGAAGAGGAAAATGAGTATGACCGACCCTATGATCCAGAGGAGGAATATAATCCAGCAATGGGATACGGAATGGTTGCATCACTGAGTGAGGAAAAAATTCAGACGGATAACCCTGCACCATCAACCTTTGAGGAAGATGACGTGGCCTATGATCCTGAAGATGATACTATCTTTGAGGATATACATACTAAAAGTGGTACTGCAGAAACCCCTGCTACGGCCCAAATTTCAGCCCCCACACCATGCCCTGTCTCAACACCCGTCCAGGTCCTTACACCAATTCCCACTCTAGCCCCAGCTCAAGCTCCCAGCCCAGCCCAGGTTCTGCAAACCCTTCCTTCAGGCACTGTTGTTGTCTCTGCTGCAACACTGACTGAACAGCAAAGGATGCTTGAGGAGCTTAATAAACAGATTGAAGAGCAAAAACGTCAGTTGAAGGAGCAGGAAGAGGCACTACGTCAACAGAGAGAGGCTGTTGGCATGTTCATGGCTCATTTTTCTGTTTCTGATTCATTGATGTCTCCTCCAGCAAAATCTCTCCCTCTACTCACATCTCAGCAGACTGATGTAGAGCAGTCAAGGTCAAAACCTTCAGAGTCAGCAGACAACAAGAATGACCTTACTCAAGCCACGAGCAGTCAAAATGTGGATTCAAAAACTGTCAAGACAGTTTTTAATAACCTGCACAAGGACTCAAGCACTAACCCTGAAATTAAAAATGACATATCCAACACTAAGAAACTAGATAAAACCCTGGAAAATGTTAAGGAAACTGAAATGTATTTCTCAGCTGGAGAAATCGAAGACTCTGATGTGGCTTATGACCCAGAGGATGAATCTCTCTTTAATGAAATGCAAGATGATGTATTTCAAGGGGGCAGTGCAAAGACTCTTGATTCCTCTTTGTCTAGTGCCTCCCATACAAATACTCCTTCAACTTCACATCAGGGCAGAAGACACAGGCAGTCACCAAAGACACGAAGTCGTCGAGACCGGGACCGACGTGGAAGCTCTCCAAAAAGGTCACAGCAGCGTTCCCCTTCTCATTCCCGGAGGCGAAAGGAAAAGGACAGACACAGGCGGAGTGAAAGAGACAGGTCAAAGCATAGAGCTCGAGATCAAGGGCACCATCATAGAGAGCGTAGCTCACGACGGCACTCTCGTGGACGTAGAAGATCTCCCTCGCCACCCAGAAAAAGAGAATTTGTCTCTTTCTTACCCAGACAGCAAAAAAGACCTTCCCCTCATCTCATGGAGGAATCAAAACTTTCAAGTGTTCCGAGTAATAAACCAGCAACTTCTGCTGTTGAATCTCTTGTAGCGAATAACACCTCATCACATGCTCTTACTAAAAAGAATGATTCTGATGGACCACAATTAGAAAGTATTGACAGCAAATTTCCAGATCCTCACAAAAATAACCTGGACAAGGACTCAAGCACTCCATTGACATGCAATCTTGTACCCGCTGTGAAGCTTGGAATGAATGAACAGGAACAGTCCTTGGAGCCCCAAAAACACTCAGTTGGTGACCATCAGGACACTGGAGGTGGCCCTCTTCAGCTGGAGGTCAGGCCCTCTGAAGAAGAACCAATATTGAACAGCAAAATTGAAAGTACAGTTCCTCTAAGAGAAATTGATCCACCCATTCGAGATTCTCCTCAGAGCCCAGATCCAGAGCCACAGTTTGTAAAGCCCAGCAGCATAGGAAAGAGTGACTTACATAATGTAGAGGAAGACAAAGATCCTGCACCAAATATCAGCAGCTCAGTACCAAATGCGAGTAGTGAATATAATTGTCCGTCTGATGACAGTCTTAAAGCAAGGGTCAATATAGAGTTGCCTGGCACTGATGATCCAAATCCCAGAATGAAATGTCTAGATTTAAAAAGCCATGTTTTCAGAGGCCAAGGTATAAATGAGACAGACAAACTGATGGAAAGGAAAAGCCCAGGCCCAAGACATTTGGAAATTATAGACCAAGCTGTACAAAATTCAAGTCCTTGTCCAGGATCAGCTAATACAAGTTCAGGACTAGATTCAGGAATTCAAGGCCCCGGCATGAGATTACTAGGGATAAAGAGTCTAGGGCTGGATATTAATGTCCTAGGGATACAAATTTATGGTGCAAATAAGAGTGATCTAGAGCAAAACCTAAGTGGTCAAGGGATGGGTGTCCCAAGTCCATATGTATATGGCCCAGGGATTATGGGACCAAGACCTGATGTGACAGGGATCAGGGGTCTAATGCCAGCTGTAACAGGGATTAGGGGTCCAAGACCTGATTTGACAGGGATCAGGGGTCCAATTTCAGCTTTAACAGGGATGAGGTGTCCAAGACCTGATATGACAGGCCTGGGGATCAACTTTCCAAGACTTCACATGACAAGCCAGATCATAAGGGGTCCAGGAGAAGCTATTAGAGGTCCAGGTCTAGATATTACAGGTTTTGGAATTAGATGTCCACGACCAGATATTAGAGGGCCAGGTATGAGGGGTTTGGAGCTAGAAGTGGGAGGACCTGTCAGACAATTAATAAATCTTGAAGGAGGTGGTCCAGGCACTGCAATCAGATACAAAGAGCAAGAGATGAGAGGGCAAAGGCAGTCACTGGCTATTATGAATACTCATATAGTAAGATCAAACCTGCAAAGTGAGAGGAATGATCCAGGCATAAACAACACAGAGGTACAAGGTGCCACCAGAGATTCTAGTATAGCCATGCAGAACCCTCTGTTAGATATTACAGGCTCTGATATAAGAGGCCCAGGGCAAGATATGCGGCATCAAAGTCCAGGCACAGGGGGACAGGGTCCAAATATGAGTAAGTCAGATTTGACAGTCAGTAACAGAGATGTAGATATAAATTACCTACAGCTTCAAGGCTCAGGGGCTGATGTAAGGGGACCAGGGACTGAAATGCCATATCAAGGTCAAGTTATTATGGATGAAAGCAAAGGTTCTTCTTTTAAAGGTCCACAGACAGATGGTGGGGTTATAAATCCCCTCAGGGCAGAGATGGCCTGTAGATCAGATGTGGTGGATGAAAGAAAATTTGGCTTGAGTGACCCGGCTACAGAAATTAAAGATCTAGGATCAGATACAATAAGTCAAGGAAGAGGTCGAGGTCGGGGTCAAAGTCGGGACATGAGAGCTCACAACCCTGAAAGAGGTTTTGGGCCACATATGACACATCAAAGTCCTTGTATTAGAGGTGAAAGGCATGTTATTGAGGGTCCAGGGTTACCTAATAGAGGTAGAAGTTCAGACGGGAGAACTCAAAGTCCAGATTTCAAATGTTCAGATCCAGACAGGAAGAGACAAAGTATTAGCAGTCTAGGTCAGGACCGAAGAGAGGAAGGCCCAGGAGGTCCAAGGCAAAGGTTAAGTCTTTCAGCACTGGATTTGAGAGGTCACAGTCCAGATAGAGGTTCAGACAGAGGGGCTTTAGGTCCAGAGGTTAGAGGTCCAGAATCAGGTTTAATGGGTCCAGGGCTAGCCATGAGGGGCAAAGACGTGAGAGGTCAGAATCCAGATTTTAGAAGTCCAGGGTCAGAATTGACCGCTACGGGGTATGATACAAGATGTCGGGGTCGAGGTGTCAGAGAAACAAGTCCAGATGCAAGAGGTCAGGCTAGGAGGGGCCCAGGACAGGACTGGAGGGAGAAAAGGCATGGTAGGGATCCAGGATCAGATGAAAGAAGTCCACGGCATGGTAGACGAGGTTTAGGGTCCAATATAGGAGATGTAGATTCAGGCAGCGGAGAAGCTTTTCAAGATAGGGGTCCAGGTTTCAATAAGTGGATAGAGGGTAGGGCAAATAGGCCGTCCTCAGGTGTTATTAGTGAAAAGCAAGGGCCACAAAGAGGTCCAAGTCCAGGTATGAGAGCGTCTGGGCCAGACAGAAGGGATGAAAGGGGTGGCCCAAGCATAGGGTCTGCAGGTCATGATATTAGAGGTGCTGGTCTAGATCTAAGAGTGCCAGGTTCAGATAATGCAACAGAAATGACTATGCAAGGGCCAAATGTCAGAGGACCCGAAATTAGGCATGAAGTAACAGAGCTAAGTATGAGGGGGACACAAAATAGGGGGTCCAGCCAAGATTTGGAATATGGAAGTAACCTAGATAGCAGGGATGAAAGGAGAGTGTCTAATCCAAGATGGCAAAATACTGGAGATCAAATAGGTCAGGCAGTCCGAGGTCCCATTCCAGACACGAGGAATCCAGACTGGCAAGGTCTAGGACCAAATGCAGGGGGTCCTGATAGGGAAAATATTTGGAAAGGACCAGATTATATGGGTCCAGGTATGAGTGAGAGGGATCAAAATATTGTACAGCCTGGTCCAAACATGAGCGATCCAAACTGGAGTGGTCCACATTCAGAATTGAGAGATGAAAGGAGAGGGCCTGAAAGGAGAGGATCAAGTCCAGCTATGAGAGAACCAGCCATACCGGATGACTGGAGAGTCCATGGCACTGATAAAAGATCCTTAAACATGGAGGTTCTAGGATCTGATAGGAGAGGACCGGGAGGTCCAGACTTTAGGGGACCAGGGCCAGACAGGAGGGTTCTAGGCATGAAAGGTCCAGGGCCTGATAGGAGAGGACCAGGGGGTCTAGATATGGAAGGTTCAGTGCCAGATAGAAAAGGACCAAGAGGTCCAGACTTCAGGGGACCTGTTCCTGAGAGACAAGGTCAGCATACTGAATGCCAAGGACCAAATAGAGCAGGAGGTCCAGACTTCACAGGACCAGGGCCAGACAGGAGAGGACCAGGAGGGCCAGATCTCATGGGACCATCACCAGCCGAGAGAGGATCAGGAGGCCCAGATTTCATGGGACTCAGGCCAGACAGGAGAGGACCAGGAGGCCCAGATTTCATAGGACCAGGGCCAGAGAGGAGAGGACCAGGATGTCCAGATTTTATGGGACCAGGGCCAGACAGGAGAGGACCAGGAGTTCTAGACTACACAGGACCTGGTCTTGAGAGACAAGGTCAACATACTGAAGGCCCTGGACTTCACAGAAAAGGAGGTCCAGATTTCATGAGACCACAGCCAGACACGAGAGGACCAAAAGGCCCAGATTTTGTGGGACCAGGGCAAGACAGGAGAGGACCTGGAGGTCCAGATTTCATGGGGCCAGGGACAGACAGGAGAGGACCAGGAGTTTCAGATTACACAGGACCTGGTCCTGAGAGACAATGTCAACTTACTGAAGGCCCTGGACCTCATAGAACAGGAGGTCCGAATTTCATGGGCCCGTGGCCAGACAGGAGAGGGCCAGGAGGTCCAGACATCAGAGGGCCAGGACCTGGAAGGAGGGGTCCAGATACTGAAGGGCCAGGGCCAACTGGGAGAGATCCACTAGGTCCAAACCCCATGGGATCAGATCCAGATAGAGGAGAATCAGATATGGAGTGCCCTGGACCAAATAGGCAAGGTCCAGACTTTGTGGGACCAGGGCCAGGTAGGAGGGGATCAGGAGGTCCTGATTTCATGGGACCTGGGCCAAATAGGAGAAGACCAGGAGATCCAGACTTAAGGGGTCCCAGACCAGATAGGGGAGGACATGGAGTTCCAAACTTCAGTGGGCTAGGACCTGAGAGAAGTGGACCTGGAGGTCCAGACTTTAGGGCAACAGGGCCAGATAGGAGAGAACTAGAAGGTCCCGCTGGCAGGGGTCCAGGACCAGAGAGGATAATTCCAGATATTGAAGGCCCTCGACCTTATAGAAGAGGATCAAGAGGTCCAGACTTCAAAGACCCAGGCATTAAAAGAGGTACAAACTTAGAAGGCCCTGTGAATAATAGAAGAGGCCCACAAGAGGAATGGGGAATAGAAGAATTTGATGGGCTGGGGCCTATCTGGGATCAGGGTCAGAGGCCGCATAGTGCAGGGCCTGGTAATGAATGGAGAGGGCCAGACTTCAGAACTATTGGGCTAGAGAGAAGAGGTCCAGAATTTAGGGGGTCGGGGCTGAATATAAGAGAAGGCCGAAAAATGAGAGGACCAGGACCAGAGATAAGCAGTCCAAATACTGGAGATGAATGGGCAGAGCAAGGTTTCAGGGGCCCAGAGCCTGATAGAAGAGGTCCAGTTATGGAGGGACAGTGGTCTGATAGAGGACGGGCAAATATGGAAGGTCCAGAATCTGAAAGACAAGGCCCAGGAGATGAATACAGAAGGCCTGGCTTCATGGGCCCAGGACCTATCTTTAGAGGCCCAGATATGGAGGGCCCTGGGCACTGCAGGAGAGGCCCAGGAGATGAATGGAGAGGACCTGATAGAGGTTGTCCTGAGCCAGATAGGTGGGGACCAGGGCCAAATTTCAGGAGGGAAAGACATCCAAACATGGGGGAACCAGGACTTGATAGGACAGGTCTGGATATGAGAGGACCAGGGCCGGGTGAAGGTCAAAGACAACTAGACTGTAGGGGTCCAGGACCCAATAGACGAGTTCAAAACATGGAAGCCCAAAGATCAGATGAAAAAGATCATCGCATGGGGGGTGATTGGAAAGGGTTTGACAGGGAATGCCAAGACCCAGATAGATTGGGGCCAGACTTCAGGCACAATACAAGAGGGCCAAACATTGAAGGTCCCAGGCCTGATAGTAGAGGATCAGATTTTAGGAACCCCCAGTCCAACAGAAGAAGTTCAGATATGGAAGCCCCAGGCCTTGAAAGAAAATGTTTTGGAGGTTCAGACTACAGGGGCCCAGGGTCTGATAGGAGAGGTCCAGGTGTAAGAAATGAATGGAGTGGGCCAGATAGTAGAGGACCTGGGCCTGATAGAAGAGGACCAGACTTTAGAGGACTTGGATCTGAAAGGTCTGGTCCAGAAATAGAATGCCCAGGACCAGGTAGGAGAGGACTTGAGCCAGATTTTAGAGAGGAAGGGAGAGACCCAGAAGTTAGAGGACCCAGACCAGAACAAGATGACTGGAGAGGGTTAGATTTAAGGGGGTTAGGACCTGAATGGAGACATTTAAGCAGGGATGGTCCTAGGCCTGAGAGGCGGGACCCATACATGGAGGCTGCTAGGTCTGACAGTAAAGGTCAAGATATGATGGGCCCTAAGATGGACACAAGGGGGCATGAACCAGACTTCATAAAAGACATGCAAGAGTCAGATTTTAGGGGTCCAGGTTCAGTCACAAGAGGCAAGGAACCAAGATTGAGGGGTCGAATGATAGGTAATGAAAGGAAGGGCCCAGATAATAGGGAACCAGATTCAAAGCATTCTGATGTATTAACATCACCCCATTTCAATAATCCAAGGATGCCCTCACACAATCAAAGCAGTTCAGAGTTTCAAACAGGTCAGCAAGCCACCAGATTTCAAGGCCCTGGTGGTCCTCATTCCTCACCATTCAGCAGACCCATGGGCCCAACTTCAGACATGGGAGGTCAACCTCGCCTTCATTTTGACAGCCCGAATATACCCCCAACAGTAAGACCATTAAAACATAAAGCACCTCTACTCCCTACTCCCACAGAAGGACTAATTCGCTTGCCAAATCGTATAATCAACTCCCATGACGTCCCCAACAAAAAACAACAAAAAAGTAACTCACCAGATAGTCATGGAAGAGAGTGGAATAGAGTGACAAGTAGGCCAGCAAGTAGGGAAAGAGACTTGGATAAAGAAGTGGGAAGACAGGAGCAGGGTCAAACAAGTGGAGGACATGGAAGCACACCTGTAGGTGTAAGTGCAGGACTTGTAGAGGTAAACAAGAAAGAGGACAATGAAGTTGATAAACATAAAGGACATTCACCCTGTGAGATTTCTAAAACTAGTCAAACGACGATAAATATTGGACAACCCGAGAGGGAGCCAAAGGAGAAACAGGCTAAGAATGACAATTCAGACATCCCTCAGGACTGAGAATATCATCAAGAAGATATGCTATTGCTTTTTTTTTTTTTTTGGCAAGACATGCCTGCAAGACAGTACTACAAACACTGAATGTATTTTGTGGAAATTTGGTTAGTGAATGTCCTTGATTGAAAAGTCATTTGGAACTACAGGCAAAGCCATGCAAAAGATCATACTTTCTGCCTTGATATGCAAATGATGAAGGTATTTGAGGTTATTAGGAATACCTTAGTTGTTTCATTCTACATACATCCTTTTTTCATTTGTCCATTTGTGTTTGTTATTCAGCATTGATGGTTAACCTTGTAAATCTGTTTGAGCGTTTGTACAGAGCAATAAATAGATTTTCTATTTTCTAAACATAGCCATAGTGTCAGTACAGCAGCCCAGAGCTGGCTCACATATTTAAATAATCCACAGAGGATAGAATGTGAGCAGTCAATAGATTGATTAGTAGGACTGAAATCCCTGAAATTTCTGCACTGCAATTGACTAGAGTGGGGCTGTTCTTGGAGATGACCACTAGATGTTGCTATGAAATTACAACACATTTTAAGTTGTGTACCTCGAACATAGTTGAATTAAGTTGGAAATAAACGTTCTTTTTAATTTTGTTGCATCCTATTTTATATTTAACGACAGGTGATGATTGCTTATGGCATGAAAGTCTTGTACTGTCTCATAAAGAATTTACTTGACTCACTGGATTTTATATATATATATATATATATATATATATATATATATATATATATATATATATATATATAATGTAGCAAATGTAGCACTCAGTGTACACATGAAAAATTCACAAGTCATGCACAGACCCAGGCCACTTTGCTTCCACGTTGCTGATGATGCGGGCTGCATCACGTGATCTTCACAGTGCAGAACAGTAATTAGCTGCAGTAGCTGTATTGTGAAATATCTTTCATTTGGAACCTGAAAGGCTACTATTTCGGCCTACCTGCACATTAATGCTGTGGACTTCCTAATTCACATGTCTACTTAGTCTAGGAGCTGTGATAGGAATATGAGCAGTGACGTGCGGTGCGGTCAGTGGATGGGTAGGCAGTGGGCGTTCACAAATCCAAATTACTTCCTTTTGTGCTCTCTTGATGTTTTATAACAATCTGATCCTTCTTCATTCTTCCAGCTGCCACAGAATTCTAGAATATTGTGCCGCCCTGGCTGAACTACATCCCAAATGAAAACCTAAACAAAAATACTGTCAAAGTATATATGAAGTACTTTTTTCTTGTTTTATATGGTTTTTGATCGCTGTGAAACGACTAAGTAACACGACTGCCTTTCCTTAGAGCTCCCAAACCATTGTGGATTTCATTGCAATCACTACAAACAGCAGTTATGAGATGCTATTTGTAAACACTGTTGAAACATTACCTGAAAAGAACACAAACACAACACAAAGAAACATTTGTGGTAAAAAAAAATATGTAATTTCATATATGTAAAATATACAAATACATATTTAAATTATGTACCATTTCATTCATACATTTCCAGTATTGTGATGTATAATAAAATGCCTGATAGCAGAACAGAGTGAATTCATGCAAATAAACTGGGTGCTGAGGTGACAGAACGTTGAGATCATATGTATTGAGGTCACCTATACTAGATCAATATTTAAAACACTAATTTTTGGGCAATACACGTGAAAATAGCAGTTAGTCACTTAGGGTATGTTTTTACCCAAAAACGATTTAGAAGCAAACTAATAAGATAGAAAGTGACATCAGCATATTCGGTGACAAATGGTGGGAAGGTAAACATAGCATGTATCCCATCATTAATGCTTCTCCTGTGCAATTACATCTAGGGTTGGGCGTCGAGAACCGGTTTCAACAAAATTCCGACTCCAAAGGAATCCTTAAGAAATTCAAATTTCGATTCTGCCAATTTGTTCCTAAATACATTTCACTCGCGCTAAAGTTCGTGTCAGTTTCCGTGGGGCGGCATGCAGCTTCCGTAGTTCCCCCCCTCCACAACTTAAATGTGCGCCATCATGGACCAGAGCAAGCGGCACTTGGAAGTGTGGCTTCATGTTGCCTTGAAAAATGAAGGGTTGGTACAATGCAACGCCTGTGGCAAAATTGTTTCGTGCAAGGGAGGATGCACAACAATATGGCCAAACACCTTCGCCTACACGGTGTACAAATTAACCAGTGTACCGTGTTTGACACGTTGCGCCGGTCTCCACCTCCTGCCTCGGCGTCCTCTTCAGCCAATCCTGAGCAAACAGCAAGCAGCACCTCGTGGGGTCAGTGAAAATTAATAACGTTTGTCTTATTCGCAACAGCGAGACAGCAAATAATTTACACATGAGCGAATTGCTATAAACTATGTAAATACTGAAATGTGACATTTCATCGGCCAGTCGGCAATAAAACGCTGGGGATCCTCGTCGCCAATTTGTGGTATCGTAGTGTAGAGCCGAAGTAACGGCGAAGACCGTAGGTTCACACTTTAGCCGTGTAGGCAACTTTCTTTAATCCACGGTAAATCAGCGAGACAAACAAAACCCACAGCTCGACTGAGCGGAGGTGGCAAGAATAACCAGAAAACTGGCTGGACAACCATAACTTAACCCTGCGTTAACCTGCCAGGGCAACCATGACTTAACCCTTAGTTCCTGGGTTGAATTCTGTCCCCAATACGTGTCCACCACATGAGCCCCCCCAGAATTCGCCCTTGTAATCGAAGTCAGGCAGGCGCGGGTGGACGACAGGCCGTCCGCGGCGGCTCCGGATAACAGGGGCCGGAGTGTCTCTGGGAGGCATTGACGCGGGCCTGTGGAGGTCGGCCTGAGGAGCAGACGAGGCAGCTCGGGCCTCCACGGGGGGAGGAGGCGGAGCCGGGGGACGACCGCGACGAGGAGGTTGGGCTAACTCCAAGGGCTGCGTCAAGTCCAGGTGTGCGGGTTTAACTCGGTCCACTGAAACATGCTCGGCCGTGCCCCCAAAATCCACCACCAGGTGCTTAGTTCCCCGTTCCAGGACGCGGAAGGGGCCGTCATAAGGGGGTTGCAGAGGGGGGCGGTGTGCGTCGTGACGGATGAACACGTAGTCCGCTGACTGCAGACCTGGGGGCACCTGGGACACCGGAGCGCCGTGTTGGGCGGTAGGGACGGGTGTGAAAGCTCTGACCCCGTCCAGCAAGGAGGCTCGTTGGTCCACAGCTGACCAGGGACGCGTTGCATTGGGCATGAAATCGCCTGGGACTCGCAGCGGCGTGCCGTACACCAGCTCCGCAGAGGAGGCTTGTAGGTCTTCCTTCGGGGCGGTCCGCAGGCCCAGCATGACCCATGGGAGCTTGTCAACCCAGTTGCAGTCCTTGAGAGTAGCCCGAAGCGCAGCCTTCATGGACCGGTGGAAGCGCTCACATAGGCCGTTCGCCTGAGGGTGGTAGGCGGTAGTGCGATGAAGCTTGACGCCCAGAGCCTCACCCACAGCATTCCATAGCTCTGAGGTAAACTGTGGCCCACGGTCAGATGAAAGGTCGGAAGGCGTACCGAAACGTGAGACCCACGACCCAATAAAAGCCCGGGCCACATCAGCAGACGTCGTGGATGCCAGGGGAACAGCTTCAGGCCAGCGCGTAGTCCTGTCCACCACAGTGAAGAGGTAGGTGAACCCATGGGAGGGGGGTAGGGGACCAACCAGGTCGACGTGGACATGGTCAAATCGTCTCTCCGGCACTGCGAAGCGTTCCAGGGGCGCCTTAATGTGGCGGTGTATCTTAGCCCGCTGACAGGCAACACACGAGTCGGCCCACGCTTTCACGTCTCTCTTAAGTCCCTCCCACACAAACTTAGCAGAGGTCAGGCGCACGGATGGCTTACCGCCTGGATGAGAGAGGCCGTGCACAGCTTCAAATACGGGGCGTCTCCAGCTGTGCGGGACGATGGGCCTGGGCTGTCCTGTGGAGACGTCACACAGGAGGTTGACAGCTGTGTCGCTGAAAGGAACGTCCTGCAGGCGGAGCCCCGTGTCGGAGGCCCGGAGACGGAGGATGCTCGGGTCCGTGGCCTGGTCAGCAGCCATCTGTGCATAGTCAAGGCCTAGGTGGACCGCTCCAATCACTGCCCTAGACAGGCAGTCAGCTACCTGGTTAGACTTACCAGCGACGTGCTGGATGTCGGTAGTGAATTCCGAAATGTAGGAGAGTTGTCGCTGCTGGCGAGCGGACCATGGCTCGGCCGTCTTGGACATGGCAAACGTGAGGGGCTTGTGGTCCACGTACGCAGTAAACTCGCGGCCCTCTAGCAGGAAACGGAAATGCCGGACGGCGAGCCAGAGACCGAGGAGTTCCCTGTCAAAAGTACTATACTTGCGCTCTCGGGGTGTAAGCTGGCGACTGAAAAAGGCCAAAGGCTGCCAAGCCCCCCCCCACCCACTGTTCGTGAACCGCACCAACAGCATAGTCCGATGCATCCGTGGTTATGGAAATAGGCGCTGTAGGTGAAGGATGCGCTAGCAGGGTAGCCTGGGAGAGCGCAGCTTTAGTCTCGGTGAACGCACGGTCCCGCTCTGCTGTCCAGTCGACCGCCTGGTTGGGGGACATGCCTTTCAGCGCCTCGTACAGTGGCCGGATGATAAAGGCGGCTCGAGGAATGAAGCGGTGGTAGAATGTCACCATCCCGATGAACTCCCTGAGCGCACGAGCTGTTTGGGGGCGCGGAAAGGCCGCCACCGCTTCCACCTTTGAGGGCAGGGGGACTGCCCCGTCCCCAGTGATGCGGTGCCCGAGGAAATCCATGGCTGTCAGCCCGAACCGGCACTTCGCCGGGTTGACGATCAGCCCATGCTGGCTGAGGCGTGTGAAGAGGGCATGAAGATGGGACAGGTGTTCTTCCTCGGAGGCGCTGGCGATGAGTATGTCGTCCAAATAGACGAAGATGAAAGGAAGGCCACGGAGCACTGAATCCATCAGCCGCTGAAAGGACTGGGCCGCGTTTTTGAGTCCAAATGGCATTCGTAGGAATTCAAATAGGCCGAATGGGGTTGTCACCGCTGTCTTGGGGATGTCTGAGGGGTGCACGGGAACTTGATGATAACCACGGACCAGGTCGACTTTTGAGAAGACGCATTTGCCAGACAGGTTTGCAGAAAAGTCCTGGATATGCGGGACAGGATAGCGGTCAGGCGTGGTGGCGTCATTTAGTCGGCGGTAGTCCCCGCATGGGCGCCAACCTCCATCAGGCTTAGCGACGATGTGGAGTGGGGACGCCCACGGGCTGTCAGAGCGGCGGATGATCCCCATGCGTTCCAGGTGCTCGAACTCAGACTTGGCAATGGCGAGTTTGGCGGGGTCGAGACGCCTGGCTCTGGCGTAGACCGGGGGCCCCTTCGTAGCAATGTGATGCTCCACCCCATGCTTAGCGGTGGGTGCAGAGAAGGTAGGCTGGGTGAGGTCAGGGAACTCAGCGAGGAGGCGGGTGAACTTGTCTGCCTCTGAGAGAGAGTTGGCTAGACCTGCATAGGCCGCTTCCCTCCGCGTACATGCGAAGGAGGAGAAGGTTAAGGCATCGACCAGACGGCTGTTCTGAATGTCCACTAGTAAACCGTAAGCGCACAAAAAATCAGCTGCGAGGAGGGGAAGCGTTACATTGGCCATGACGAACTCCCACGTGAAACGTTGTCCACCAAAACACAGTTCTACAGACCGCACGCCGTAGGTGTGGATAGGGCTGCCGTCAGCCGTCGCCAACTGGGGGCCCCGCTCCCCGCCCATGATGTCGACGTCAGTAGCAGGGAGCACGCTTCTCTGTGCGCCCGTGTCACAAAGAAATCGCCGACCGGAGATGGTGTCGAGGATGAAGAGTAGCCTGCTCGTATCGCCAACACTCATGGCCACTACTGAGTGTTGGCCCTCTCGTTTCCCGTCGGCCTGTAGTTGCAGGGGGAACGGCACCGTTTAGCTTTCGCACCAAATCGAGCGTGGTACATACAGAGTCCAGAGGGCTTGTAGCGGTCTGATGCTGTGGCGCCACCGTCGGGCCACGCCCGCGATGTCGGCGGGGGGCCAGTGAAGGTAGGAGCCAGCACCCCGGCATGGGAGGAACGTTGTGTAGCGACGAAGAATCGGTCAGCCTCCTTTGCCAGCTCACGGGGATCAGTGATGGTGGAGTTAGCGAGCGCAGTCTGGACGTGGGGCGGCATGTTGCGCAGAAACAGCTCCATAAACAGGAAACATGGCTTTTCTTGACCCAGTAGGTTTAACATCCTGCTCATTAGCTCCGATGGTTTGCCATCTCCCAAGCCCTGAATTGCGAAGAGGCGACGTGCTCTCTCCGTTGCAGACAGTTCAAAAGTTTCAAGGAGGAGATGTTTAAGTGCGGCGTATTTACCATCGGCCGGTGGGTTGGTTATGAAACCGCTAATCCTGGAAGCTGTAGCGCACCCCAGCGCTGCCAATACGTAGTAGTACCTGATCTCGTCTGCTGTTATGTCTCTGAGCGCGAACTGTGCCTCAGCCTGCGCGAACCATGTAGCCGCGGAAGACTCCCAAAACTCCGGCAGTTTAATTGCAACGGCGTTCGTAGCCATAATGTGTGTGGTTTCAGAAAACTTATCCGAAAACCGACGTCGGGGTCACCAGTGTAGAGCCGAAGTAACGGAGAAGACCGTAGGTTCACACTTTAGCCGTGTAGGCAACTTTCTTTAATCCACGGTAAATCAGCGAGACAAACAAAACCCACAGCTCGACTGAGCGGAGGTGGCAAGAATAACCAGAAAACTGGCTGGACAACCATAACTTAACCCTGCGTTAACCTGCCAGGGCAACCATGACTTAACCCTTAGTTCCTGGGTTGAATTCTGTCCCCAATACGTGTCCACCACAGTAGTAGATTTCAATAACGACAGCAGGTAATGTTAAGAAAAGGTTTACTGAGATCGTAGCCACCAGCTTCTATTCTCTTCTTCTTACTGTATTAACGGAGAACACACATTTCATTACCAGCAGGGCCTCCTAGCGGCGTTACAAGATAAACATTACAGGGCACAACACTGAAGGCTCGCGTATGCTCAATTTTCTAAACAAGAACTGTTTCTAATTTAAGGAAATAATACCTGGTAGTCCGGACCAGGGTGTGACTGTGTCTTTATTTCTTCATATATGAAGACAGTTGTTGTTAATGCAAATATAAGAATGAGACACTCACATGAATGATCCGTTCTTAAAACAGAATGGCTTGTGTAAAGTTTTTTTTAAATAAAACTTTCTTCTGTGAAATAAGAACGTGACCTGTTCTGACCCTGCCTCTCAAAAAACCGGAATCGAGAATCGTTAAGAATCGGGACCGAAAAGCAGAATCAGAATCAGAATCGTTAAAATCCAAATGATGCCCAACCCTAGTTACATCCCAGTCCAGTTCAACTACATAATATAACAACTTGCAAACATTTTAAAAAGTGAATCAACATAATCACAAAAATTGTATAGTGAAAGTGAACAGTAAATATTATTGGAGTAATTGCACTGATTTATAGAAATGGAAGACAAAGTGAGATATTCAGATAAATTGCACAAATCTCTAAACTTCAAAATGGCTGACAACTTTCAGGGCTCTTTTTGATGTATTAGTGGGAGATGAATTGTCAATCAATGAAAAGAAAATGTGGCATGATGCCTTGAGCCAGCCTGGAAAAAAAAACACACAGCAAAACTACAAGTAAAAAAAAAAAGAAGAGTGTGACTTGGGGAGCCATATATGACCCATGTACTCATGTCATTCACAGTACTCAATTTCACATTTAGCCAGTATCTTAGAAAAAACAGGTGACAAAGCATAAAGCAGGTCCTGGGCTGTTCAGGTGGCATCTGGACACTGCTTGACATCCTCCTCATCATATTCTTCACAAATTTTATAATTCCATTATAATTCTGTTATCCTCTTTCAATGTTGTATTCTGTAAATTGTGTAAACCCAACATCCATTGCATGTTGTCCGTCTTGGGAGAGAGATCCCGCCTCTGTTACTCTCCCTGAGGTTTCTTCCTATTTTTTCTCTGTTAAATGTTTTTTTTTAGGGAGTTGTTCCTTATTTGATGCAAGGGTCTTAGGACAGGATGTTATGTTGCTGTAAAGCCCCTTGAGGCAAATTTGTAATTTGTGATACTGGGCTATACAAATAAAATTGACTTGACTTAATAAATGATACTGGCTGCAAAGCAAGCATACAAGCATCCACTGCAGCTAAACACTTCAGTCCAGCTACACAACTGCAAAAGCGCATGAATGTAAGACTCTACATTTGAATAAAAAAAGAACAATAAATATCAATGCAAACTAGAGGTCTAAAAATGAACCATAAATATCAATTCAAATGTTGTATAGCTTTGGAAAATTACTTTTTTGACTCTAGTTCAGCTACACAAACAGTTGCATACCCTTGTGGACTCTACATTTGTATAGGTTTGTAAAAATGAATATCATCTCATCTCATCATCAGCCGCTTCTCTGGGGTTGGGTCGCGGTGGCAGCAAGCAAAGTAGGGCACTCCAGACATCCCCTCCCCAGCAACACCCTCCAGCTCCTCCTGGGGGATCCCAGGCCAGATTGGACATGTAGTCCCTCCAGCGAGTTCTGGGTCTACTCCGGGGTCTCCTCCCAGTTGGACGTACCAGGAAAACATCCAAAGGAATGTGCCCAGGAGGCATCCTAATCAGATGCCCGAACCACCTCAATTGGCTCCTTTCGATGTGAAGGAGCAGCGGCTCTGTTCCGAGCTCCCTCTTCATGTCTGAGCTCCTCAACTTATCTCTAAGGCTGAGCCCAGACACCCTATGGCGGAAACTCATTTCAGCCGCTTGTATCCACGATCTCACCCTTTCGGTCACTACCCAAAGCTCATGAAAGAAAAGTGTAGTAGTATTTCTTTACTCATTTGGAATTAAGGGTTATTGTTCCATTTCATATTGCTGTGTGATATCAAGAAGATTTGGGTGGCATAGTCAATTGTGGATTTTAAGTTGATTGGTGCAAAGCAATTTCACTCCCCCTTTTTTTCTTCTTCCAATTGTACTTGGTCAATTACCCCACCCTTACGAGCTGTCGTGGTCACTGCAACCCCCTTGCCGATCCGGGAAGGGCCTGCAACCTCCTTGCCAATCCGGGGAGGGCTGCAGACTACCCCATGCCTCTTCCGATACATATGGACTCGCCAGCTGCTTCTTTTCACCTGAGTGAGGAGGTTCGCCAGGGGGACGTAGCGCGTGGGAGGATCACGCTATTCCCCCCAGTTCCCCCTCCACCCCGAACAGGCGCCCTGACCGACCAGAGGAGGTGCTAGTGCAGCGACCAGGACACACCCACATCCGGCTTCCCACCTGCAGACACGGTTAATTGTGTCTGTAGGGACGCCCAGACAAGCCAGAGGTAACACGGGGATTCGAACCAGTGATCCCCATGTTGGTAGGCAACGGAATAGACCACTATGCTACCCGGATGCCCCGGCGCAAAGCAACTTCTATTACATGAAAAATAATTTACAGTAATGGACAATATTTTGTGAGTTGCGTTGTATTAGCTACGCATCCTCATTATTCCTAAACTCTCTCAAGGTGTGTGGAATACACTTCCAGGATTGTAAACCAATGAAAGAATGCCCATACCCTGTAGTGCATATTGGATATGAACATGATGTAAGTTTGATTCCATTTTTCTTGGAGTTACCATAGGTTTAATTCATTGCCACCATGACATCTATAATTTAGCAAGAGAAATGCTGTCCAAATTGTCAGTTTCATATGATTTTTTTTGGTTTAAATATGTTTTGCTATCCTTTTGAAATGTAACTGCATTTTTTTCTCTGTTTTTCTCTTTCCTCAGGTATCATCCGGTATATTATATATTAATAATGTAAATATGCCAAACCTTACACCATAATATTGAGTATAGTAGGCCTAATGTTACATGAGCAAAGTGTGGTATTAACCAGCTATGAAGTGCCCTCACAATATGTAAAATGAATACGCCAGCTTTGATTTGGAGTAAAATAAAATTAGACAACTTACCTTATTAGGCTACTTGAATATAAAGTCCATCCGTCAGTCCTTCTTTGTGAAGTGGGCAATGGCAGCATCATGCAGTTTGTCCTTGGATTTAAGTTCCATCAGAAGGCCTTTTTTCTATGGACATCAGTGCCAAAGCTCCCAGTCGATCCTGTCCTGTTCTGTTTCTACTGTACGTCTTGATGCGCTTCAGGGCCGAGAAAGACCGCTCAGCTGAAGAGGTGGATACGTGGATGGTCAACACCAGACAGGTGAGGTGATGAAACATAGGCGAGACAAGAGCGGGAGTTGGCCTTCCATTTCCAACCACTTGTTGCTTTTCCCCGAAAGCACGTCTTAAGAAGGGTAACGCTAACAAGCTAGCTACAATGTCGCTGTCGTCTCTTCCTCTAGCCATGTTCTGTAAACTTTGACGCACTCGTCTGATACACAAACCGTTAGTGATATGCGATTCTATTAGTTTAAGTGAACCAGTAGATTTGGATCACCAATGGGAAAGAGTCAGTCAGTCACAAGTAATGACTCCCTAGCAATCGCACATCATTCTTTTATATCAGTGAGCCCGTGTCTGGATAGGTCTGGACTTCTAGAAGTCCTAGGGTGATATTATTTTGTCCTACCCACTACAACAGCAAAATATGATTGGTTGATTCACCTGTCACTTTTTAAATAAACACACAAGCACAGGACTTCTAGCAGTCCTAACCAATGAGGGAGCCAGCCAGCTATCCCTTTCTCTGCCAAGCGACAAGAACAACGAAATCTGATTGGATAATTTGATTTTCATGGTTTCAGGACAGTAACCCTTACATTACTGAAGCAAACTTGATAGAAACTAGGGCTAAGCCTAGAATAAGAAGAGAGAATTATTATGAAATGAAAGATTTTAAATATAGCATTTAAAATGCTGATATGTTGGACCTTCTCTGAAGTCCTAGAAGTCCCTAAGGGTTCCCCTCTGGTGTACATATCGCCACATGTCTGCATAAACCAGAGTTGTCTAATAATTGTGAAATAGCTTAAACATTTAGCATCAGGCTGATAAGGGCAGCATTTTTGGTTCATAAAAGTTTAACGAAGGTATGCTGATGCCTATACGATCGTATGTTAGCGTGATACTAAGTCATTCTGTTGATCTTAAAGGAGTAGGTCTAAAGTTTGTTAAATTGCCTGCTAATATATTGAGATTATTCATGTGTTTTGCAGTAATAGGGTCAAGGCTAAACATGTGCAGTTATTCTCTTTAAGTATGTTTTGCATTGACTGCTTACATTGTGTCCAAAGAAACGGTACGTGAAGTTAAATATGATTATACCATTCTGGTAGAAATTGTCAAAGGTAAAAAGTTAAATTGGGTGTAAATTGATGATATTAATATAAAAACTGTAAAATTATAAAAACTGTAAAAAACATGTAAGGTTAAAAAGACAAATCTATTTTTGACGATAATGAATACTGTAAGGCTACATTTTTCTAAGGTTTTGATAATGTAAAATATGGTAAGGATTTTCTTTATTTCTTTATAGCTCTTATGGTGTGTTCACTGAGCAAAAAAGGACAAGGAAAGAAAAAGACATTGTTTAATGCAAACAAACTTCTGTGAACCATCAGTGAAAGAGTCAAGACCATCATTCAGCCAGGAGTGCTACATATATGAAGAATATGATGAGAAGAATGCCAAGCAGTGTCAAGATGCTACTGGAATAGCCCAGGCAGGACAGAGTGCACGTGCACACAAGGGAGACTCGCATCACACACATACACATACACGGGAGAAGAGAAAGGAGAAGACATCATTCAAAGAGAGAGAAAAGACATGTCAGAGAAAAGAGAACAGTTGCAATAGTCAATAATCTATATAATCTTGTCGGCAGAACAGTGCTTGGTAAATTCACTGAGACGGAAACCGACCCGCCATGCAGTACAGGTTAAGTACTCAATTTAAAGGCAACTAATTGTAAAGGATAATTATGTGTCGGTTAAAGGACTCAGCAGACTCAGGCGGGTTATTCCACAAGAACAGAGCCTGATAGGAAAAGGCCCTGCCACCAGCTGACTTCTTTTTAAAGCCTTGGCAGAGGTGTTCTCCTCAAGGCCTTTTGTCATAGTTGCTCATGAGAGACTGCTCCATTCTCAGTGGGAAAGGAATAATGTGGCGAGCTGGCATGGAAGAAGGAGTCGAGAGGCAGAGATATCTTTTTAATGGCAGCTCCCGTGTCCCATACACCGCACGACCCCGGGAGTGATCCTTTTTTTTTTATTTCACACCGACCAGAACTACAACGTAATGATTTTCCCCTGAGGTCCCAGTTGGTGACAGTCACAGTCCTAAGGTCAGTCAGTCTTTAAACAGCCCTCTACCCAGTCCGAGTCGAACCCCCAAACAACACTTCCCAACATGAACCAAACGTTTGAACACATAAATTATAAAAATGTCAACCCGAACATTAACAATCCCATGAGCCCCTGCGTTCCCCCAGCGCAGAGCCACTGACAGTCAGAGCCGTAGATACTATTTTAGTACGGCTGTTACGGCCCTAGTGCCATGTGTCTGTAGTTTTCCCTCTCCAGGTGATGCCCCGCCTCCTGTGGAGCTGCTGATTGAGCCCAGGTGACCCCAATTCCTCATCAGCTGGGTATATAACTTGGAGAGAGACACCCAACAGTTCCAGTGGGCCATTGTTGGTAGCAGTGTGTGGAGAGAGACGGCTAGTGGGACATTGGTGCCAACCAGAGAGCAAGCTCTTGTGTCTATACTCCTTGAGAAGGAGGGTGAAGCTTATTAGTGTCCTTGTTTCAGTTTGGTTTGATCGGAGTTTTTGTTAAAGCCTGGTTAGTTAAGAGCCAGCATCTTTAGTTGCCTGTTTATTTTATAGTTTGACTAAAGGGTCTTTTTGTCAATAAATCTGTTTTTACACCTGGTTCCGCCTCCCACCTTTCTTATTCCCCCGGGATACTTCTCTTTGTTACCTCCCCTGGACCTTTTAACGGGGAACGTAACAATTGGGGGCTCGTCCGGGATCATTTTCTTTGAATAAGACAGTAAGGAGGTGGATTCCTGTTGTGTGTTAATTGTTGCTGTGTGCAGCTTGTCTCCAGTGGCGGGTACGGTAAATATTGTAAATTCGTTTGGTGTTTCAGACAGCTTCCCTGGTTAGAATAGGGGAGTGTCCAGCTGGGCTGTGACCAGTCCTTCCATCGGACACTCTCGTTGTTTTAGGAGTAATCCTGGGTGGGGACAACGCTCCCTCGCGGGGGTAGGCTTTTCGGGGCTCAGGCCGCCGAAGTTCAGCCTTTAAAGCCGGCACGCTCTGAGAAGACAGGCGAAGCTTCAACCAGGTAGGAACGGGGGAAGTTTGTTGGGCTAGCCATACGTCTAATTTCAGCTTGCTGTAATTTGCCACTAGTGGATGTGACCTTTTTGAAGGTGTGAGGTTGAGTGGTGGTAGCTGAGGCCCGTACGTGGTGTTCTCAACTATGGCTACGTTTGAGTTGTGTGAATTTACAGCTAATCCTACACTGGCTCAGCTGGATGATTGTAGGAAAAAAGAGCTATGTGATATTGCGGTGCATTATGGCACTTCCAGCTCAGGTTCTCTTTCTAAAAGGGACCTGAAAGCTGCGCTTATAGATGCGCTAATTGTTGGAGGGGTTCTTAGCTTACCGGCGCCTCGTAGTGAAGCCGCATTGTTCTCCGCTGACAGCCGCTCTGATTCTCCGTCAGAGGAGCCGGCTGAGCAAATACCGATTAGCTTTACTCCGGGTTCCCGTGGTGTGACAGAAGAAACGGGCTACCCTACCCCCCCCCTTTTGAACCTTTCTCCGTAGAGTCCACACCTGGTTCTAAACTGGATGTGCGGTTAAAAGTCTGTCTTGATCGTCTCCAGTTGGAAAAAGAGGAGAGGGAACTTCAGCTTCGTAGGGAGTTGTAGTTGGAAGCAGAGACGACTATTAAAATGCGACAGCTAGAGGTGCAGTACGAGCATCAAGTGTCCACGCAGCAGGCTGCGGTGTTGGCGGACGAATTCGCGCTCCCACATAAAAACATCTTTGTGCCGCGTAATATTTCCTTCCCCTGCAGCGACGACTCACGAAATGCTAACTTGCAAGTTACTCAAACTTCACCTGTTGGTACCCCTCCAAAACCTAAAGTGGAGAAACGGTGTTTTTTCTGCCATAGGCCTGGGCATTTGGTTGCCCATTGTGAGGCCTTAAAAAGTAAGCGGCAGAACCACAGTCGGCGGACGGCCGTGTCCCAGGTGAGAGGGAATGGGGAGGACCTAAACCAGCCCCGGAAGCAGGAGGTGAGAATTGCACACCTCGAGTCTGCCGTCGCTGACCTCGCACGCTAGTGCCATGCAATGCGGGCTGAGGCGGAAGAGCTTCGTTTGGAGCTGGCGAGTCAAAGGAGGAAAGATATGGAGCAGCTGAGGTTTGTTCGTGTAGAACTCGAAGAAGTCTCAGCAGGAGATGAAGCTGCTGCTTGATATGTACCGCTCAGCACCCAAGGAGCAGAGGGACAAAGTGCGGCTGAGAAGACCGAGGCAGAGGAGCTGAGGCTGGGGGACCTGGAAGAGAGGGAGCGAAGAGAAGGCAAGAAGATGGCTGACGAAGAGGCCCTGAGGAAGATTCGCTCTGTAAAGGAGCAGGTCGACGGTCTCAACAAGAAGCTTTCAATAGCGAAACAGGAGGATGTCTTGCTCAGGGAGATGAATGTGACAGGCCAAGCATTTGAGGACATGCAGGAGCAAAACACCTGCCTGATGCAGCAGCTCAGGGAGAAGGATTAAGCCAACTTCCAAGGGAGTGAAGAGGATTACCCTCTTGAATGCCAACCTAGGGTTTGTATTTATGGGAGGGGGTGTTACGGCCCCAGTGTTGTGTATGTGATTACCCTCTCTATACAAACCTAGGGTTTGTACTTCTGGGAGGGGGTGTTACGGCCTTAGTGCCGTGTGTCTGTAGTTTTCCCCCTCCAGGTGATGCCCCGCCTCCTGTGGAGCTGCTGATTGAGCCCAGGTGACCCCAATTCCTCATCAGCTGGGTATATAACTTGGAGAGAGACACCCAACAGGGCCATGGTTGGTAGCAGTGTGTGGAGAGAGAGAGAGACAGCCAGTGGGCCATTGTTGCCAACCAGAGAGCAAGCTCTTGTGTCTATACTCCTTGAGAAGGAGGGTGAAGCTTATTAGTGTCCTTGTTTGGTTTGATCTGAGTTTTTGTTAAAGCCTGGTTAAGAGCCAGCTTCTTTAGTTGCCTGTTTATTTTATAGTTTGACTAAAGGGTCTTTTTATTAATAAATCTGTTTTTACACCTGGTTCTGCCTCCCACCTTTCTTATTCCCCCGGGACACTTTTATTTTCTTTACTTCCCCTGGACCTTTAACGGGGAACGTAACAACGGCCTATATATTTAAAAATTGTATATAAAATTGTCCCTAGGTGTGAATGTGTGTGGCAGCTTGCCAAGGGTGTCTCCCCAACTGCTGCTCAATGACTGTCGGATGGGCTGCAGCAACCCTGAGAGCAGGATAAGCGGTTTGGATTATGGAGATGCATATCACAATGGTTAGCACGGTTGCCTCACAGCAAGAAGGTCCTGGGTTTGAGCCCCGGGGTAGTCCAACCTTGGGGGTCGTCCTCTGTGTGGAGTTTGCATGTTCTCCCCGTGTCTGCGTGGGTTTCCTCCCACAGTCCAAAGACATGTAGGTCAGGTGAATTGGCCACATTAAATTGTCCTTAGGTATGAATGTGTGTGTGTATGTCGGCCCTGCGTGATGGTCTGGCGGCCTGTCTAGGGTGTCTCCCCTCCTGCCATCCAATGACTGCTGGGATAGGCTCCAGCGACCCTGAGAGCAGGGTAAGCGGATAATTGTGTGTGTGTATATGTAGTGTTTTTTTCTTCCCCGAAACGGTCAATGGTATAAGTGCTCAACTAATGAGTGGAATATCAATACAGGAAAAAAAAACCTTTATTAAAACCTTTTCCCCTGTATCTGTGTATATATCTAGATTTGTCTGTCTATATAGATATATAAATAAAAGGAAGGCATCCGACGTAACATTTCTACAAGACCATACCAGATTGGTCGAGGCCTCGGGTTAACAATGGCCACCATTGGCGCTGTGCACTCACAGGGTACTGATGGAAACCGGGAAATCCGCGGTGGTGACCCATGAGAAACAGGGATTAAGCCCAGAGAAGAAGCGGTGGTCATCAGGTTTCCACCGAGTTCGTGCCTGAGTCCCCCACTGCAGGTCAGTCGAACGGCTTTTCGCGAGGCTAGCAACGTCGGTTGCTACCCAAATCAACCTGACTAGTTAAGAGTTGGGGTCCAGCTGTGAGGTCACGACGACGGAGCGCTGGTAAAAAAAAAAAGCAAACAAAACACTAATGTATCGGATAATCTAAATGGAAAATATGAATTTCAAGAGCTGACAGTATCATACGGGCTTTTCCACAATTCTAATATTTGTGCCTGACTGATCACCAGCTAAATTACCGTCAGTAGTTTGATGTGGAAACGCTTTTGCTACCGTTAGTTGATTGCTTCGATTAAGCTAACCTAGCTCATCTTAACCCGGCTTGCACGGTGTTTTAGTGAATAACCAAACTGTGAACCAGCTTTTACTCTTTAGGTAGATTGATGCGAGCTGACCCCTAACAACGTGAATAATTACTTCGTGTTGTTGATGATCGATTATTAATGTAATTTCACGGGGGGTCGCGTGATAGTTAGCGGTTAGATACGAGAGGATTTCTCAGTTTGAAGCTAAAAGCGAAACACTTCTGAGTGGCTAGCAGTTGCAATTTGAACGCACGCGCACGAGACTGCTCGTCGGAGCGGGAAAAGATTAGGCACTTTTATGTTTATATTGGAGTCTACTGACCTCCATCCATCCATTATCCAAGCCGCTTATCTTTAGTAGGGTCGCGGGATGCTGGAGCCTATCCCAGCAGTCATTGGGCGGCAGGCGGGGAAACACCCTGGACAGGCCGCCAGAAGAAGAGATGAGAAAATGTTGGAAGATCGTTTTTTATTTAAATTATTTAACATAAATAAATGCGAGGATTCATGCAGCCATTATGTAACTGTAGTCCTTTGGCATGTTCTTTTCCAAATAAGTCCTTTTGTAGAGGAGCTCAAGTCGTGACAACTTTCTCTTTCGGCTACACAACGCGCACCATTTATTCCTTCACTATAACAACAACGACAAAAACCCGCGCAGCGGAAGTGTATCCCTGTAAACCCGAACCGAGAAAACAGCAGCTGTAAACCAACGTTCCTACTATCTCAATAAGGGGAATTATGTACCCCTATAACCACTACACTTTGATAAATGTCCGTTGAGCCGAACTCCTGAAAACCTGCTATTAATTTAACCTGTTACTTTGTTCCATCAGGGACATCACTGAAGTATTTTATTGGTGATTAAACAGGACCTAAGACGCCACAGCTGATGACTCTGTGCTCTACTTGTTCATATTTTAGTATTTTCACCATGTAGTTATTTTCTGACCCTCCCGCCTATCTCTAGACTCAAGGATGTCATCATTTTCGGCAGTTCTTCAAACCATCCACGATGGACCCCCTAAAGAATATAGCTGTGACTCCACCAGGGTGATTGCGAGCCCAAGTGGATGTGTAACACAAGACCAAGGGCATAATTTGGGTGCTGAAGTTAGTTTAATGGAGATGACAGAGCTTGAATACACCCGCCTTCAACATATCAGTCAGACACACATGGACGCACAAGCTGCAGACTCATATGAGTCAGATGCCAAATTTCATCCCACTTTATTTGGCTTTGGCAGCCTTTACACCCAGCCAGCAACATCTATATGTGATGATGCTGAATCTGTGGTGATTTCGTCCTCGCCAATAATCCAGGTTATTGACCTCTCAACTTCAAATGATGAGCAGGCTGCCACATCAAATGCAAGCCAGCAGGAAACAGTGGACATCCAAGAGCTAAAAAGGATTCTTGTCGGAAACGAGGGTACCGCAGGAGAAAAAACTCCAACAATTTGTGGAGAGGTCCCCACATCTGTACTGGCCAGAGTCAAAAGTGAAGCCATTGTGAGCCATGCAGAAGTGCCTGCCAGTGGAAGTGCATCTTCGCTAACCCGATCGCACCCCTCTGCTAGGGTTTGTCTGGAGAAGAGGTTTAACTGCATGCCCTGCAACATCCCCAAAGAACAAGATACTCAGTCAACAGTTCTTAGCAAGTATGCTGGACTGATGCATTCTTGAGCTCTTTGTTTACAACATGTAATGCTGAGATTTTCATTGTGATGGAATGAACAAAAACAGGTTCTGTTGTGTTTCAGTTTTTTGACAATGCTTCAGCAGTCCACAGAGGCTCAAGAAGCAGCCATACCTCCACAAATGCAAAAGTTGATGAGATTGGATCGTACTGATCCAGTTGAGCTTTCAAACCCATTTGGAGGGGGCATGTTCAATCCAATTACTGCCATGTGTGGACAACTAAAGGTAAAAAAAAAAAAGAATAGAAAAGAAATCTCTGTTCCAAAGATACTAGCTGAAGGCACCATTCGATTGATCTGTTTGTCTGTTATCCAAGGCACTTGGGCATATTCCTCATGCAGTGGAACCCAACGAGCATCAAAGGTTGATCATTCCAAGGAACTTTTCATTCAGTTGTCACAATCCTGAGAGTTTTGCCACAAAAGCCCAGTGCATCAGTTGTACCGACCCAGTGGGGGAGCAACAGCGGGTGAAAGGGGAAAGTAACGATCAGAACTCATCTCTTCGTCATATTTAAAGAGTTTAATTTTTTTGTTGGCTGCCATATGACACTAGAGATATGAGTTTGTCTTCATTTGAATCTCAAACACTCTTAATGTTTTAAACAGATGTTCCTCCTCTTAAGCATGTGAGGGCCCAGGGCTCTCAGAACTTCCTTGAGTCAAAGGGAACAGTTGGAGAAGCAGGGATTACCACCAGGAAGAAAGCAGGACACCCCATGGAAAATAGCCAGCGCAGGGAGAGACACAACAATAAGGAGCGGGATCGCAGGTAAACAGTCATGACACATTTGATGAGGACTTACAAAGTCATTTAGGCATGGTTACCACAGCCCGCCATTCCAAGCTGTAGCTTCCTAATGCATGTACAGTTTCATGCTATGACCTTGGCTTTTACCAACGACTGATTATCATGTTTAATAGGTTGTTTCATCTCTAGACTTAAAAACTATGATGGAAGTAAAATGAGTTAAGTATTGAAAATGTGTCATTGAGCCCTATAGTGGACAGTGTATTATTTTAAATGGTTATTTTCATGTCCATGTGCCACTTTAATCATTGTGACAAACATACTGCTTTGCCACAACCATTATACCATTAAAGGCTATTTTTCCTTCCTTCATGGTATTGAATGTTGTGTGAAATGTAACAAACAACAATGTAAGAGCTCAGCCCTTTTACCCAATTGTGTCAAACCCTTATACTCATTATTTACTTTTTTCTTTTCACATTTACTTCTGAAATCTAAAAATGTACACAAGAGAATTAATTTCATACCTCTTTGCTTTATGTTTCAACACCTAAGTTTACCTGGACAGTGCACCTGTAATGTTTAGCACATCTGTGTTGTCTGTACCGCTGTACAGGAGGAGGATTCGTCAGTGCTGTGATGAGCTGAACATGCTCGTGCCATTCTGTAATAAAGACACAGACAAAGCCACCACCCTGCAGTGGACAACTGCCTTCGTCAAGTATGTCAAAGAAGACTATGGCGATTCGATCAAACGGGTGAACAATTATATTTATCTTGGTGTTTATCTGTATGAGTTTTCCCGCTGATTTTTTCAATTCTTATTTAATTTTGATGCCTCTATGTGTCCGACATAAGCAAATGAAACCATCTGCGAGGGGGTTAGATATTGTTTCATAATGATTTTAAATGCTTGTCTCCGGGTCGGATTCCCCATAAAATGTGACAAAATGATCTACAGCACGGACAGTAAACATAGCCGTATTTAGAGATACATTACCTCAGCTCTGACTATCTTGCAAACACTCATTCTTCCAAACCACCACTACATCTCTCACTCTTCTCTTCAAAACAAATGCACGAGCTATCAAAGGGTGAGAGTAGATCTTTGTAACAAGATGCAATGCTTATTCCAAATAGTAATTTTTCTGTAAAACACTGATGCTTTTGGAGCGTGCAGAGTCATCAAAAATCCAAAACTCCTCGTTGCAGCTTTAAGATCTGAAAAATTTTGCTTGACCATATTTTTACTGCATTATTTAAGACGAAGATTTGTATTTTTGGAGCAAGAACTCTAAATTATGTCTCCTTATGTTGCTGAGAAATTAATATCATCATACTTATCAAGAAGGGCGGCACGGTGGCCCAGTGGTTAGTGCTATTGCCTCACAGCAACAAGGTCCTGGGTTCAAACCCCAGACCGTCCCAGGTCCTTACTGTGTGGAGTTTGCATGTTCTCCCCGTGTCTGCGTGGGTTTCCTCCGGGTGCTTCAGTTTCCTCCCAGCATCAAAAAGACATGCATGTTAGGGTTAATACTCCTGTCTGTGCCCCTGAGCAAGGCAATGGAAAGAAGAACTGGAGCTGGTCCCCGGGCACTGCAGCTGCCCACTGCTCCTATACAATAGGATGGGTTAAATGCAGAGAACAAATTTCGTTGTAACGTGTACAATGACAAAAAGAAAGTGGCTTTCTTTCTTTCTTTCTTGGGAATACGAAGCTGAATGCACAGAGGATGTTTATTTTTTTCTAGGTTCTTTTTTGTTGCCTATATGAATTCTGTTGCTAGATTGTTGCCATGCAGTTGTTAGTAAGTGCCACTCAAAATGGTAGTCTAGATACTTTCATTCATTTTAGCTTTTGCAGCTGTGCTATGAATTTCTCAATCTATTGTACAATGTGATGGTGATTTGCTGCTCCCTTAATACTGACAGCAAGCCGCTGCTGTCTTTGATGCAGGAGTTCGAGAGCACATTCTGTGTTAGGACAGGCCTCCGGCTGAAGCCCCATGCCACCCTAGGTGAGGCCCCAGCCGACCAGGAGATGGCAGAGACAGAGGCTCCCCTTGCTGTGGAGCAATAAGCCCCGCCCCCAACCCCTTTCTCATCCTCCTCCTCATATTTAACCTATTTAATGAAACAAATATTTGTTAACATATTTATCCTCTTGTGGCCAATGCTTTGTCATCAGGTCAAGCGGCGGAAAACAAACTGTTTCACAAAAGTATCAGATACTGAAATATTTTAAAGCCTGTTTTTGAGGTAGCTCTATAAAAGTGTCTTGTTCTCATATATCGCTATCATAACATTCTACCTAATATATGGGGTTGTGATTATATTCCCTTATCTCCCTCATAAACGTCGCCCTCTTTCGCCAAAGTCATACAGTTAAATCTTATTTGTATTCAGGTGTTATTAATTTGACACGAGTTGCACCTCCGACTGAATGGCAGTAATGTACAACATGGAAAGTGTTTTCATTTCCACACCATGGAAATGACACTCAGATGATGTTGGCTTTCTTTAAATTCATTTTGGGGCTAGACGGTAGATCAGGTTACTTCAGGTAATTTGAAGTGACCTTTTTCTCACCTTATTCTAAACCCCCCCCCCCAACGTCAATAAAACCATTTTTACAAGATTGCTTTTACAGGAAATCATCTACAGGTGGCACTGTTTCTCTTTAAAAGACAGGTTAGATAGTGTTCCAGAGACTAGGTTCTGTTTCTGTTTTTCTCACCACCGGGTTAGTTATTTCTAATCAAATGAGATTCTTTCAAACGTACGATTTTATTTAGTTTACTTGGACATGTAATAGCTGTGCTCAGTAACTGTGGCATAGTTGAAACACTACAATACAATGCATGTAAAAATATGCTCTATTGTTCAAAGTTTGAGCCAACATTGAGGATCTATTTATTATTATTTAAGATATTTATATGGCTTTTATTCTATTTATATTTTATGTGTTCTTCCAATTTGTAAATTTATGAAATACATTTCCTGTTTGTTTTTAATACTTTAAAATAAATGGTAGGTACTGCTTGACTTGCATGGGGTTCATTTCAAGGTCATTATTATTATAGGGAAATGCATTGTTAATCTGATGTGTAGAGAAGAGTAATGTTTTACTGAAAAGTGGCTTTATTTGTTCTTTCTTACAACATGACGCTGTAGCATCTTACTGTACATACAACAGTCATCCACAAATAATAAATAGTATTTAGAGTCATGTATATTTAATAGTTACAGCACCGGTTGTACATAGTGGATGTGGTCATTCCAGAATTGAAAAAAATTACAGATTGCGCCTTAAATTTGTGTTGTTACAATTTCTGATTTCTCCACCCACAACTTTTCATTTAGTTTTTATTTCTCAAAACGCATTTGCAAGGGAGACTTGCATCCTCAATGCAATAGAAATATTGAAAAAAAAAATCTGAAGAAAAAAAGTAATTTTACAAACAGTGAAAAAAAAGACTAGCAAGAGCTAAAAAAAAGTTTGGTTTTTTTTTTTTTGCATTAATGTACACAATTTCTGGGCACTTGGGTATCTGTTTTTTAATGCTTGTTCCAGTTCATACACAGCTCCATGACAGAGGCCTAATCTCTGCCTCCGGTACCCATCTGCATATTTTACATTGTGTAAGCTTGTCTCATGAGGTAACACCTGTGATCTGCATCGAAGCACCGTGACGCACACACGTTCACTTAAAAAGAACAATCCCAGTTGTGCTGAGAGGATCATCTGCCACAGCAATGTTAACCAAGATGATGGGGGGCATGGAAACAACATCTATACAAGTTTCTGGGTTTTTTTGTTTTGTTTTTTGTTTTTTTACACACAGAGGATTCAGAAAAAAGAATGGTCTATAAGCACTTTTCCAGTTAAGTTGTTTTAAGTCAAGTGTTTTCTGTGATGGTATTTAGAGAAGTTGTCTCTCCCTTCCTCTCTCGTCTCTGCTTCTGTCCACTTCATTTATGGATTTGAACTAGATTTTTAGTCTCTTGGTGGTTGTTTTTATATTATTTCTCTTTTTCTTCTATTCCTCTCAACAATCACATCGTTTTGATGTTACTTCTCCCGTCCTGCTATGGATGTATTATGTGTATAAAAGAGGAACTTTATGCGATTTGTGTCTCTTCTTTTCCTCCTCTCATCCTTCCTTCCATCTCCCGTCACCCCGCCGAGGGTCGGATGGCGTCAGGCAGCGGGAAGTCAATTGTTTAATTGTTTTTGGGGTTCGAGGATTTCCCGGCGGCCGCTGCCCCCTGGCAGGCTGACGTGTCACAGATTCCAGGGGGTCCCTGGTGTCCAGTCCTACCCGCCCTGCCTGACTCTCCAGGCTCGCCCGGATCACCCGGAGATCCGTCACGCCCGTCTTTGGCGATTCCGAGTACTCCTGGAAGACCTGTGGGCAAAGCATGGAGTGAGGGAGGCTGAAGGTGGATATTAAAGTCTGAAACCAATTTTCACTTCGCCCAAGTTAAGTCAAATTTGTTTGTATAGCCCTAAATCAAAATTTAGTACCAGGGGGCTTTACATTCACAATTACATTCTTTGCAATGTATGACGCCCCCTATCATTAGACCTTTGAATTGCATGAGGAAAAACCCCACTTGAAAAAGCTTGTTGGGGGGGGGGGCGCTTCAGGAATAGCAATGGAGGCGGGATCCCTCTTCCAGGATGGATGGGTATGCAATAAGTGCCAAGTGGATAGAATAGTCAAGCAGTAACAGGTTTATAATAGCCACTCAAAGAGGCACTAAATGATTAGCAAAATAATGCAGTATATATACACAATAATTACACAAGTTTCAACAAAACTTCATGGTTATAGGGAAACAATACAAGATTTCCTGCAGTCTCTGAGGAGCGTCGCTAGTTTAGGATCATGTTGCTTCTTTTTTGTTTGTTGTTTGGTGTATATTGATAGTAGTTATAGCATATGGACACGGTCATCGCAGGACGGGTGCAAGGTCCTGCTCACTGTCATGCATATGCATGAATCACAATCACATGCACATAGCTATTCTATTGCACATGTAATCTCGGAGCAATACATTTTTGACAAGTAGAATAAAACAGCATCATCATGCACAGTCTCAGCTATGACTTTTTGCCATTATGGTCTTTCAAAGGGGAAAACTGTAAAACTATTGGCTTTATATCCCATACTTAACACTTTAAAAAGCAAGTTAAAACCTTATTTTTCCCAACAGCCTATGGCAAAGCCCTTGTGTATGTGTGTGTGTATGTGTGTGTGTGTTTTGTATATTTTGACATTTTTACATTCTACTCCGATTCCTGTAAAACTGCACTTGTTGATGTGCATATTTATTTTCTACATTTGCAATTTTATGTGTATGAAATGTGCTGTATAAATAAAGTTTGACATGACTTATATCATCAAATCAGCTCAGCTGGCATGCTGAGGTATGACAGTATATTACAAGTCAATATTTCAGGTCTAAAGCCCAGATTTAATTCAGATTTTAGATCATTTTTCAGACCAGTCATTAAACATAGCCTACGGCCACAGTCACCTTCACCCACTAGCCTTGGATACCCGCTCATCCACCACATCTCTGCAAGTGTTGACAAATTTATCCAGCGATGCTCGCAGTGACTTATGAAATTCTTCCTTCTTTTTGTTTTTTTTTGTGTGGCTTTCCCCCCCCCTTTTTCTCCCCAGTTGTATCCGGTCAATCACCCCACTCTTCTGAGCCATCCCGCTCACTGCTCCATCCCCTCTGCTGATCCGGGGAGGGCTGCAGACTACCACATACCTCCTCCAATACATGTGGACTCGCCAGCTGCTTCTTTTCACCTGACAGTGAGGAGTTTCACCAGGGGGACGTAGCACGTGGGAGGATCAGGCTATTCCCCCCAGTTCCCCCCTGAACAGGTGCCCCGACCAACCAGAGGAGGTGCTAGTGCAGCGACCAGGACACATACCCACATCCGGCTTTCCTCCCACAGACACGGCCAATTGTGTCTGTAGGGACGCCCGACCAAGCCGGAGGTAACACGGGGATTGGAACCGGAGATACCTGTGTTGGTAGGTGACGGAATAGACCGCTACGCTACCGGACGCCCCATCCTTCCTTCTTTTTTCCTTTTCTCAGCACCCTACTCATGTTTACGAAATCGGTCACGCTCTCGTGCAGCCGACATTGTTTCCCCTTCTCCTTCTTTCTCGCAGTGAGCAGCGAGATGGAGCACGCACTATGTAATGACGTAATATGGAAGATGAAAAAAACCCTGAATAATTTGTTGGATTTCTTCCATGTGACCTTGACTATGCATAATGGAACTGACACACAGGAATTTAATTCTAGAAGCATGTTGGGTCAAGAACAGTTTAAAAAAAAAACAAAAACAAACTGCAGGATTGCAGGTCAAGCGCGAGGCCCTAGAGGCGCGAGGCCCTGTGCGGTCGGTCGCACACCTTGCACAGCCCATGCGATGGTTCTGCATATGGATGTACTAAAATATCTTGGCTGAATTTTGAAAATATGGCCTTGTTTTCCAACACAAGTAGTTTGTTCAACTTAAAAACTGCATTTCTAGCTCAAAAACAAAACAAAAAACTCTGGATAAGAGTAAACAGGTGAAATACCTTGGTATCCTTGGTCTCCAAGGGGACCATCAATGGCTTTGCCAATGTGTCCCTTGTCACCCTGCTCACCAACATCGCCTGTTGTGGAAACACAAACCAGAATGTTTTAAACAACAACAAAAAACGCTCCTTTAGAGCTCCAGCAAAGGTAATATCACAATATTACCGTTATTACTATTTCTTGTCTCACCTCTAGGACCGGGGTCTCCTAGGTCCCCTGGCAGGCCTCTGTACCCTGGTGGTCCGCGGGCGCCGGGGTGCCCGATAGATCCGGAAACGCCTGACTTTCCTGAAGGCCCAGCAGGACCCGGGCGGCCAACCATACCAGGTGCCAGAGGCCTTCTGAGATTAGCAGCCAGCTGTGCAATCTGATCTGCGAGGTAGAAAATGACAAGAGGACAATACCTCAGTCAGCTTGCTCAACTTCTGGGACATTAAGACGACGTTCTGACAATGAATTGACAAGCAATGTCAAGAGCTTCACCATCGATCATTGAGCCGCACAGCTCTCTGATGTGCTGTTCACTTGCCAGTTTGCCCTGAAACAGAAGTGTAGGGGACAGTTTCAAAATGTATGCTGTTAAATGAGATTCATTTGACCACCGAATAGCTTCCGAAATCCTGTCACAGTTTGTAAATAAGACACAGGTTTCTACAGATTTAACTTGTGCTACAGTGAGAAGAGTTAGAAGGAGTGTTGTACTTACAGGTACGCCATTCTTTCCTGCAATTCCAGGCAGACCCTGTTCACCCTGGAAGCCCATCAGTCCTGGTTTTCCAGGGACTCCTCTTGGTCCAAGCTCTCCTTGTGGCCCCGTCACACCTTTGGGTCCTAGCTCGCCATGTTTCCCTGACTATGACCAGAAGCAACAGCAATTTATGCAGTACATAGAGCCATCCTGCTAAAATGGGTTTCTAGCAAACCTCCAACTATTTCTGAGTGGCACATGGCGATATTTGATTATTTTTTTTAAAATCTGGGGAACATCTAACAAACCATTCTAATCAGCCATAATCTGTCATGTTTTACAGTTCTTGGTCGCCATTCTATTGGTCTTAGGATCTCAGAAATATCCTTGAAGAACAAGCCAACGAGGCCTGACACTTAATGTAGTAGCTGTAGTACTGTAACTGGTGATCTGTAGCACATTTACATACTGTTATATCATGTATCATTTGTGGCCACCATGTTAATGCCCTTTTTTATTTGCCTCATTGGGGGGGGGGGGGGGTGATTGATTTATGTATACTCATGTTGAATATCTGATGTGTGGCCTAGAAAATAGTTAATATAGCAAAAGCAATTTTCTTTAAAAACTGGATCATGAAATTGATATTAACTAACTTGGCCTTTCTGCTTAGATAAAACAGTCCCCCTTTTCTAAACTGAAAAAAAAAATCATAAATCCTTTGATTTCATCCTATAGAAGAGACTAAACAAGTAACGTCCCTCAAGACCGTGGGAGTGGGAGGATTCATATGTGGTTTTGTTGTCTCGGAATTGTTCTGATGAAAACACCGGCAATTAATGAGAGTGAGCGAGCGTTAGCAAGGCCCATCAGAGCCTTCTCTAAAATTATAATAATTGTGCTCCAGCTTAATGTAGCTTGTCTCTGCCTTTTGGGGGCTGCGGTGAACAGGCTAATAAAGCAGCAAAAACTCTTCCTAATTAATCCTCTTAGACTTGGAATGTGAGGCAGAATCACGAGCAATGAGTTTTGGAAGGGTGGACCATTTTAAAGCTCGGTGCCAGCTCTTAATGCTTGGCAAGGGATTAGACATGCAGGGGGAATTCGAACACAATTTACATCGCTGATAATTAGACTTCAATGGGATAAAACACGACATAATTGGTACACAGGAGCCACAAGTGAGAAGGCTTGACGACAAAGTTTGAATAAAGACAAATGTCATTATGACTCACCTCTCCTTTTTGGCCAACCGGTCCAAATGGACCCTGAAAAATAAAAAAATAGCCGTGAATTAAATGAACCGATAGCATATGGCATTCAAAGATATGGTTTGCTGTTGATCAATTTCCATTTTATGATTGAGGGGTATACATAATTAACAGTCAGCTTGTAAGGTAGTGTTCATTATGTTCCGCTTATCTCTGGGAAAAGAGTGGTCGCTTTGAGATGCCTATCAAAATCACTTCACTTTAGTATTTGTGAGTCACTTTGCCATTTTTGTATTCATAAAGAAAGACAAAAGACACTTTGTTATTGTAAGCAAGTATACAATGAAGTACATCCTCTGCATTTAACCCATCCTACTGTATTGTGGGATTGTATTGTGGGCATCCTATTGTATAAGAGCCAGTGGGCAGCTGCAGCGCTCGGGGACCAACTCCAGTTCTTCTTTCCATTGCCTTGCTCAGGGGCACAGACAGGAGTATGAACCCTAACATGCATGTCTTTTTGATGGTGGGAGGAAACCGGAGCACCCAGAGGAAACCCACGCAGACACGGGGAGAACATGCAAACCCCACACAGAAAGGACCTGGGACGGCCTGGGATTCGAACCCAGGACCTTGTTGCTGTGAGGCAACAGTGCTAACCACTGGGCCACCGTGCCACCCATTCATATTTTATATACTGTATATACTGCTGACAGTTTAATTGCACAATAGTTAACTGCATGGTTTACTTCACTTCAATACTTCCTGTCATACTTATTTTCAATCTGCTATACTTATTTCTAAATCATGATCATGATAAATTGAAATTTTTTTTCCATAAATTCTTTTTTTTTTTTTTACCTAGGTCTTCATCTGCTCAAAATCCGGGCATTTTATTGTCAATAACAACTGGTACTTGCTGTGCATATGGCAGATAATGATAAACCCTGAAAACTCTAGTCATGATAAATAAGGAACATACTTACAGGTTCTCCATTCTCTCCAGGCAAACCATCACTTCCTGCCACGCCCTGAACAGGAAACACAAGAGTTTCTCTTCTCAAAACTAACATTTTGACTCATGTAACAGTATAATCACTCAATATCCATTCTCTCGTGTAACACTGAAATCAGTTTAAGACTCAGTGATGGTAATAAAGGTGTAGTATATGATTTATATTACAGCAGTTTGAACGCTGACAGAAAAAAATTGTTGGCACAAAATTCTCACCATGTCTCCTTTAGAGCCAGAAGCTCCGACTGGACCCTGCGGAGGTGAAGAAGAAGAAGGAGGAGGAGGAGGAGAGTTTGATGTGAAAACTGCTGAATCGGAGCCAGTAATCATGGATAGCAAATGTCCATAGCTTCATGGAAGGTGAGGCGGTGGGAGATGGAGGAGGGGGCGTTTGTGAAGGGAAGTGAGGTGGGCTGGGCGAGAGGAACTGGGAGCGGTATAAAAGACGGGCTTTGTTCTGTCCTCAGCTCCTGAACAGGAGGCCACTTTGTTAGTCGGCTCTTTCCTGGTTACAGTTTAAGAATGCACCACTGATATTGAGGTGGAATGCCCGTGTTTTTTTTTTCTTCTTCTCTTTAAACAGCCTCCTATGACTGGACCTGCACAAGCTTAACATACCTGAAATTGCATGTGTGTATTTTTCATTGCAATTGGTGGTGTTTGTATGTGTATACAGATGTGTGTCACAGTTCTAGGTTATTTTATGGAGAGGACTTTGAAGGGATTGTGATGAGATGTGATAAAGACAATGTAGGGGTCATGTTTGGTCCAGTATTACCACAGATTTTTATTTTGTATTTTTTGGTGTGGTTGTTGGATGTGCTTTGAACTAGTTGTCAAGATGCTTAAAAAACAGTGTGACAGAACACACATGAAGCCAACAGACCGTGCTTCTGTGAATCAGTCTCTCCAGTGGAATGACATCAAACTCACCCTTTCGCCGAATCCTCCACGGATTCCTGTTGGACCAGGAAGACCTGCGTCCCCGATAGCCCCCTTTACTCCCTGTTGGACATGGCACAGACGTCACATAATAAGCCAATATATAGTTATTGGTATTTGAATTACAGTGACATAATGATATCATGTAACTGACCTGGAAACCTTTCACTCCTTGAGGTCCAACGTTACCCACTAGTCCAATGCCACCCTATTCAAAACAAACATCATGATGCCAGATCAACACAGCCACACAATAGTAATGCACAACAACACTAACAATTAGATATTTACCACATGCCTCCTTATCTTATCTGGGTGTTTTTGGTGTCCTAACAAACATTTCAGAATAATTTAATCACATGAATCGGTTTGAAATGGACACGGTGGCTGTGCAACGCAGGATGCATCAGATGGTGTGTGTGCCTGTGTGATAGTGCTGTGTTATTTGAGGAATCCTTTGAACGTAAATCTGCAGGGCGTAGGGGAGGATGGTCCACCTGGCTTCAGCACAGCCGGGGTACTCTTCCCTCCGAGCTGCAGGGTTCTGATGGTAGAAACAAAGACCCCTCTGTCCTCATTGGTCCTCCCTCATGAATACGGACTCTCACTACCAGCCTGCCATTACTACTGGCAGCACCCTGGTAAGCCACTGGTTCAGAAGTCTTAGTTTATAGGATGCTATTTGTAACTTGTCTCAGGCTCTCACCAAAATGCATTGCTTTGTGTGGAGAAGCGAAACTGGATTTTTTCATTAGGTGCATGTCTATGGAGGGATGGATGGTCATATTCCATTTTCCATGCTGCCACAAAATGGTCTTCATTAATCAATAGCTACTTCACCATTGTGAGAAAGGTGCTTTCCCTGCGTATAATTTTCCAGTAAGCACACATTCAGATATTCTCAAGCACACAGCTCATCAGCTGCTAATGGCCACATAAATTCAAAATTAACATCCCCTTACTTGTAATTTGTCTCCAAGTAGAGAGAAGCGTGTGCAGTAATTACGGGAAAATTTTGAAAAATGAGTGGACTAAATTGTGTTGGCAGCTGAGACTGTCATGTCTATTGCTTTAGGCTTGTTTTCTTTACTTGTTTACTGGAAACAAAACTGGCAAATCTAAAAATAGTGGATCCTCAACATGGCATTCACTCTTGGGAATGCCATCAGGTTACTGCAATCTGTGTCATCTTTGACATCTCTTCTTAGGACATAATACTGTATTAGTGGTGTTATTAGTGCTGAGTGATATGGAAAATATTAACACCATAATAATCATTGGCAATTTTACAAGATTATATACATTACAATATCTGCTTACATAAAGAAACATACCATGTTTAAGACTCCAACTGAGGTTCATCACATTGAACTGTTTGGTAATGTAAATTATGATACCAAACCAAAACTAGTTATCAAATAAATATTTCAGGCCTCATTTTGTGAAACATTTTAGGCAAGAGATTCTTGTTATTAATTAAGACAACAATATGAATTTCACCCCGATACAATGCAATTGAAAGATTATAAACAATAATATTGAATAATTGCTCATCCCTAGCTTAAATGTAAAAGATGATTTTTGTTTCACTTTTTTGGTTTGTTTATATAACCTTACCCTTCTTCTCCACCTCTTTTCCTAACCTGAGTTTGTACTTCGACTTCCATCCTATCGGCCATTACTCTTACCGGGGTCCATATTCTTCCTCAACACTCATGGCTTTGATTTTTCTGCTTTTCTTCCCTTTCTTTTCTTGTTTAGCCTTGTTTATATTCGCAACATGGCGGCATGACTGACGTTTGCAGCGGTCTCACCTAGCATGGACTATCTTTATGCGTATTTTGTTTGTGAAAGCAAAATGTAAACTCTGTTTTGGGAAGGAACTTTGCAAATCTAATGAAGTTTAAATTATTTCAAATGGTTTTGCATCCGTTTTACAGATGGTACTCTGTGTCCCAGAAAGGTGCACATTTTTGATTATAAAGTTTGCTCAGCTCAGTTCTGTAATGACTATGGTGCACTTTTAGCTTCATGATTGTATTGCAATAATTATTTTTGCTTCTCACCAAGAGAATGGCCCTTTATGGACACAACCCTGTTACACGTTGTATATATATATATATATATATATATATATATATATATATATATCAAACAATGACAACTTACTGCTACTCCTCTGGGTCCTGCAATTCCCCTCTCTCCTGGGATACCAATCTCACCCTGTGGAAGAAGTCAAAAGATGGAGTAGTCAGTCATCAGTCGAGCAAACATAGTGGACAGCAAACTTGTAAACCTGACTCAATTAGCACATAGAGAGACTGCGTCCCAGTAATTATCCAGGAGCCCGTCAGATACATACAGGAATACCTGGCTCTCCAGATGGTCCCGTCTCACCCATCTTTCCTGGATCACCCTAGTGTTTAAAGAAGGGAAAACAGAAGGGTTACCTCCCATGGAGCTTTATCTCATCTCTATGGTTCAACTTTGTTTGGCAATCCACGACTTTGTGATACTTACAACTACTCCCTTTGATCCCTTTCCACCAGCTTTTCCTTGTAGACCCTGGATAATGAATACATTACAATGGGTACCACTCATTTATATATAGAATGGCGCTTATGATACATAGTCAGCGTAATATGAGTGGGCCAAAAGGAGATGATCCCTGACATTTAAAATGGTTATAATGACTTAAAACGTACAGGACAAGAAACACACTCAAGCCCATGTTGGACTACTTACAGGAAGGCCATTGGGTCCTTTTTCTCCGGGTACCCCAGATCGACCTGCATCGCCCTAAGATTACAAAGAGCACCCACAATGCAAAATCAGTCACTCGCTCTGGATTTGTGAGACACCCAAGTGATGAGCATGCTGGGTAAAAAAAAAGAAAAAGAACTGTCCCTCACCTTCTCACCATCTAACCCCTGTGTACCATCTTTGCCATCTCTCCCAGGAATACCCTGTGGAAGACATCAAGTATGATAGTCATTTATTTAAGAATGAGCCAATTAGTTTTAGAGAAAGCCTTACATTTCCCACTGGGCACTTACAGGTTCCCCTTTGGGTCCTGATCCACCAGGTGCTCCTTTGGGACCAATTTTACCCTGTTGAAAAGGGACAGAAATGTGTCTCTTTTAATGGCGGCAGAAAAGTTGTCATGCAACATAATTTTTTTTTTTAATTGAAATGACAATGCTTGACTGTGTGGGCTTTCAGTCACTCACAATTTCTCCTTTGGGTCCTTTAAATCCCTGTGGTCCTCGTTCCCCTGCATCACCCTGGAAGCATCAGATGAAACACACACAGCTATTCATTGTTGGGATCAGCAACCTATTCTTCCTGAATATTACCTCGCACACAATTGTTATCAAAGTGTGCTGCAAACAAGGAAAGACTCACTGTTTTCCCGATGATACCAGCAATTCCTGGTTTGCCCCTGAAGCCAGGCAGGCCCTAGAGAGCAGCAGAGTTTATAGTTAGAGCAGTTCAGAGAGGAGACGTCTCTGAATAGATAATACATCTAGATGCTTATTGATTGGCAATTGAGTGACGGGAAATTATTGCCCAAAGGTACGACAGGTGTTGCTTACTCTGTCTCCTACGGATCCCATTGGGCCCTGGAGTCCCCTTAGACCACGTGGGCCCTGAGAAAGAGTGTCAGGGAATAGTTAAAAATACACTTTTAAAACATCTGAGCCACTAGCATCACTTTAAAAATCTCCACAGGTACCCTGGACATGGTACATTGAATAGGGCAGCAGAAAAACACTGTTATGCAACAGACATGAAATAATAATAATAGTGGTACTCTGTGTCAGACGCTGAGAGTGGTGAAATGTCTTTCAATTCTGTTTTTGTGACTCACCTGCAGACCCACGGTGCCTGGAATACCTGGTGGGCCAGGAGGGCCAGAGTCACCCTGAAAGAAAGGACAGGATGCATTGCTTTGTATGCCAATAGTGAAAGTTTGAAGCGTAAACATTCGCATTGAATAAAACCAAACACCGCTTTGCATTGTTTGGTTTGCAACTGTAGTTCATTGTATGAATGATCTCAAACCATATCTCACTAAAATAACATTTTTCTGACAAACTAGGTGTCTTTGCAGTGTGATCTACAGCGAGCTTACCTTCTCACCATCTTTACCAAATTCTCCCTTGTCTCCCTTATGGCCTGTATGACCCTATATACACAAAAACACACACATAAGAAAATATGGACACAGGAGTGGAGAGAGATGTATTAAAATGGATAATATTGTGTTTTTTATGTGGCGAGTTGAGTAGTGATGTGTTATAGATATTCCTATATTAGTACTTTTTCAAGTAACACGTAGTGTTTCAGTTGTATATTTTTGTCACAAAATATTGTAGTCAATAATTTTTTATCACTCACACTGATTATTAATTGAAGTATAGTTATTCAAGGCTATAATAATGCTCATTCCCCTGTTCATTTTTTTTTGGGGGGGGGGGGCTTCGCCCCCTTTTCTCCCCCAATTGTATGTGGCCAATTACCCCACTCTTCTGAGCCATCCCAGTCGCTGCTCCACCCCCTCTGCCGATCTGGGGAGGGCTGCAGACTACCACATGCCTCCTCCGATACATGTGGAGTCGCCAGCCACTTCTTTTCACCTGACAGTGAGGAGTTTCACCAGAGGGGTGTAGCGTGTGGGAGGATCACGCTATTCCCCCCAGTTCCCCCTCCCCCCCTGAACAGGTGCCCAGACCAGAAGAGGCGCTAGTACAGCGACCAGGACACATACCCACATCCGGCTTCCCACCCACAGACACGGCCAATTGTATCTGTAGGGATGCCCGACCAAGCCGTAGGCAACACAGGGGATTCGAACTGGAGATCCCCGTGTTGGTAGGCAACGGACTAGACTGCTATGCTACCCGAACGCCGCCGCTGCCCGCCCGCCCACCTGCCCCCCCCCCCCCCCGTTCATTCATTTTTGATGCAGCTATTTCTGTCTTGCAGTTGAAGCCGGCCTCCCCTCAGCTAACCCAACTACTATTAGTTAGCCTGAGTGAAAAGCAGCAGCTCGGCCTACTTTCCCCAGACAGAAGCAACCCCTCTCTGATATCATCAAGCATGAGGCTGACAGGCACAGTGCATTTCAATGCCATTTGATCATCCTGATCATTTGCACAGAAGTGCACAGGTATGCAACTACATTATGTGGATTTTCGATTTACCACTTTTGGGATTATAATGGTATTGTCATGAGAGCAGTGTGACAAATTACCGCCCCCAAGGAGTTTTGAATGAGTAACAAGAAATGAGTCATATGTAGTAACACACTTTTTTTGAGTAACAAACCCGAGAAGACATGCACACAGTGGTGAGGAGGTAGACTTTAGTGTCATATGTTAACAAAGACATAAAAAAGCATATATTTCAAAACAATTCATAAGCAAATAATGCACAGGATGGTCTCTAAACAGATACTATACACACCTTGAATCCCGGCATTCCCGGAGGACCAGATGGACCAGGGGGGCAGATGGCTGGACACTGTAAGGGACAAGAGACATGATGATGAGGACCACTGCATGGCGGATGCTGGGACAGCTTTAGAGTTTAGGGCCACACTGGAGTCACACCGTTACAGCAGGTACGTAACGTAACATCAGTTAGAACAATTAAGAAAAACTTACCAGAAGATCTCCACTGCCATCAGGGAGAGCACCAGGAAGACCCTTAGAGAAGGAAAAAAGAGAGCAAGAGATAAATAAATTTGTAACATGATGTTAATGATCACTGATTTAGTGCAGGCTCTTTGTATGTAGGGAGAAGACACTTCTATGAAGCTTGTGATCCACATGATGGCAGTGGAAAAGTGTATGACAGCAGTCCATCATCATCACAAATGATGAACTATCACCTTGATATGGACAAGACAAATAAAATGATGACCGCAAGCACTTACTGGGAGTCCATCAGGACCAGGAGGCCCAGGAAGTCCTGGAAGGCCTTCAGCTCCCTGATAATGGGGCAGAGAACAACCATTAGTGTCATCTTCACCATCTCATCAGTTATTTCCAACATGGTAAGTAGGAGACAAATCCCATCCGTTCTTGAATAAGAAAAATCAATAAGTAGCAGCATTCAAACACAATTAAGAAGATAAATCAAATGCAATCATAGAATCCCTTGCCTGACTCATATCCTCCCTTCATTCATAACATCCTAACTCCAAGATATTCACATCCATCTGTTTCTCCATAAAGCTTCTCATCGGTGCCAGCAGCAGGAGGCCCAACTGATATCAAACTCGGGTCATAACAGGGGAGTCAATCCCAGCTTTTCCCCCCGGAGGATGAGAACTCATAATTTCAATAAGTGCGGATATTACCCCCTCCCCTACTGACTCATATACCTCCTCTATTTACTCTAATTGTCTTAAAAAAAAAACACACAAACCTCCATCTGTCTCCTTAGGTATTATTCTGTTTATTTTGCTAACACTTGGCTCCTACAATAGCCACTGGCATCCATGTGTGATGGAACGCTGAAAGCACCCCGTTTCTCCCTCCGACCAGCTACTACACCAGGTGACCGCACTGTTTCGTCTGTCCTCTTTGGTTAAAGGGGGAATAATCAGTGAAACCACCTGTTGCTAAGGGTGTGTGTGTGTGTGTGGGGGGGGTCAATACAGCATAGTACTGTGATATTATGTGTGGCAATATTGTATCGATACATGGATGTCAAGAATTGATCTTTTATCATGTAAATAATATGACAGGTTTTTATGACAGTGTTGGTCAGTCTCTCTGCTTGACAGTCCCATGTTGCTGCAGTAAAAATGATTAAGGTGAGAGGAATAGACTCAAAACTGTCTTATTTTTTTCTTTTGGATTTCCCCCTTGTTTTTCTCCCCAATTGTACTTGGCCAATTACCCAACTCTTCCGAGCCATCCCTGTCGCTGCGCCACCCCCTCTGCCGATCCGGGGAGGGCTGCAGACTACCATATGCCTCCTCCGATACATGTGGAGTCGCCAACCACTTCTTTTCACCTGACAGTGAGGAGTTTCAACAGGAGGACGTAGCGCATGGGAGTATCACGCTATTCCCCCCAGTTCCCCCTCCCCTCTGAACAGGCGCCCCAACTGACCAGAGGAGGTGCTAGTGCAGCGACCAGGACACATACCCACATCCGGCTTCCCACCCGCAGACATGGGCAATTGCATCTGTAGGGCGCCTGACCAAGCCGGAGGCAACGTGGGGATTCGAACCAGAGCGCCCCGTGTTGGTAGGCAATGGAATAGACCACCACACTACCCGGATGCCCCAAAATTTTATCTTATTGGATGAAAGAGATGTTGACAAAGTTTTGCTTTGGGGACACTGCAGTTGAAAATAGGTAATAAATCGCAATATATATGTATCGCAATAACTCCGCATATTGTAAAATGTTTAAAATCACAATACTATTGTATCGTGACTTAAGTATCATGATAATATTGTATCTTGGGGCCTCTGGTGATTCCCACCCCTAGTTGTGATTGGTTGGAATGGAAATTTGCATATTCTAGGCACTCCATGGCACATGGTTGCCTATGTCTGTCCTACAATATTGCTCTTATGATAGTTGTTGAACTTAAGGCACGTTCAGACATGAAGCAAGTCAGGTAACTCATTGCCAGACTCGTTCATTTTCTAAGACAGCGAGCGACGCAGGAGACGGGGGGGGGGGGTTCAGCATCATGGGTGGGCGGCAACTGGTTAGAAACTTAGAATTGCTGAACTGTTGAGCCGATACAGGAAACATGTCACCTGGCGACAGCCACTTCAATTCAAGTGTTTACCGTCTTACCATGCTGAAACAAAAAATAGTAACTTGGCTCCTGGTTCCCAGAAAAATGGATGCGAAGCTTAGTATTTTTCTCCTCATTAAATAAAACATAGAATACCAAGAAAGCAGTGACTCAAACAATAAATGCATCGATAGGACATGTGAATTGATGAATAACATATTAAGCTATTAGCTAAAACGTACTAATCACATCGGCGCTACTTGGAGGAAGCTGAAAAAAATGCTCACATGTTGTCAATACCAGCAACTTCAGCAATACATCGCTTTGTGTATGAACACAATTTTTTTCTGCTGTTGCATTAATTATACATTGCTCGCCATGAGCGTATTGGCTGGAGGCCTAAAACCTGTGACTGTAGCTGCTGAAATCAGCTGCTCAGAGCCACTGCCATGAGAATGGACCCTGCCCATGTGAGACTCTCCACATGTTACCCTCCTAACCTAGAGGGACTACGTCAGGTCAGTCACCTTCCCATAACCCCACTTTACAACACCATATGGCAATTCAGGACAAAGATATACCGGCAGGCCCTGTCAAAGTTAAGGGTACAAATGACCTCACAGTTATATTGTCACTGCTGCAGAACCTTCTTTATGGATTTTCCTGCAAAGAGTCAATTAAGAATTAATTGACTCTTAAGTTTGTACAGTTCAGATGGGGTTGAGTGCCATCATTAACCTGAACATTAACGTTGAGAATGCGATTACTTATTCGATTTAGTACAGACATATTTATCTCTTTTATTGGGATAACAGGAAATCTAACTAAGTAGGTCAACAGATACTCACCACTGGGCCCTGTGGCCCGACTCCGCCTGGCAAACCATTGGTTCCGGGTAGCCCCTAAAATCCAAACAAACTGCATGTGAATCAGTGAGTCAGAACGCATACACAACAAGCACAAAATAAAGAAAATGACATGCATATTTATGCAAACATATTGCATCCAAAACCCCCCCAGACACAACACTGATTATGTAAAAACAGCACAGAAAATGCTCTGTACTCACTGGAGCACCGGGTCTCCCTCTGCCCTACGGAAGACAGGGGAAGGCAAATTAAGTCACAAACACAAGGGATTACAAGACATGTTTATGATGTATAGATGCTTTTATCTCTGAACATCATACCCCTTTCGGAGTGTACTTAGCCTCGGGTTAATTTTAACTTGTGTATTTTGAGGGCAACTGGGTTTGCAGCCCTGGGTTAAACCAAACATCACAGGCGCTTACTAAAGGGGGCTGATCCTCCTTTGAGGGCTAGCTAACCCTGCAGTCTACAGATATAGCATTAAAGAATGTAAACTTATTGGTTTACCTACTGGAGTGTGAAAAGTGTTCTAGAACAAAAACACGTGGAACGCCCTATTGCAGTTCTAAAGGTGACCATATTGTTTAGACCGGATATGGTGTTTGATAGTAAGAATAAAGTGGTTGCATGTTGGAGGACAGATTCATAGGACATGCAGGTGACTGGTGTGACCGAGGAAGATGCAGAGGACAGGAAGAAATGGAAACGGATGATCCGCTGTGGCAACCCCTAATGGGAGCAGCCGAAAGTAGTAGTAGTAGTATTCACATAAAGTAATTGTATTGTGACTGTTTGGCAACATGTGGTGATGCTTACGGGAGGTCCAGGTGGCCCAGGAGGTCCAGCTTCACCCTTGAGACAAAAAGGTAAGAAAGGGACAAAAAGAAAACTTCTCAGACATCATTCCATCAAAACAAAATGGAAACAGAATCCCAGGTGCCGAGTGCTACCGTTACTGAGCCCAAGCGCTTCTGTATTTTTTCCAGTTTTTTTTTTCTCCAGTGGAAAGCCTGCATTATGAATGCTTTCAACCCATGCAGGGGTCTGACCTCTTTTTAGAGGCCTACTGCTGGAGGCGCTCCACCTCTTTCCAAAACTGGGACAATTTCAACTTTCAGTAAAGTGCACAGCTTGTCACTTCTAGTTTCACCAACCAATAAGGACGAAAGAGTGGCGGGACCAGAGAGAAAGTGAAGGTTAGATTTCCTTTGCCAGGGCAAAGAAGAGAAACAAAAGCAAATCAATAAATAGTGTAGGAAACCCCTGTTTGTCATTTTATGTGCATATTATCACTTTATGAATAAACATAAAGCAGGGTGAGTACGTTGCTGTGAAAGCTAGCGCCTGCCGAGCATCTCCTCCCAGCGCTCAGCACCTGTGGATACAAATTCGAGTCTCAAATGATACATAGTAATAATAATGATAATAATAATACTACTAATAATAATAATAAATTGAGTTTGTATAGCACTTCTCATCTGAAGAGACAGATCTCGATGCGCTTCACAAAGAAAAGACTATCGTATAAGAAAAAAAAAGAAAATATATATTGTGAATGATATGTTTTATGTAGCGAATTATCCAGACTGAACTGTATAAACTGAATGCACTGGCTTGACTTGCACCACATATGATGATACTACAACCCTCGAATGGATCAGATGGTACGTACTGAATGATTGGTATGAAATGGTATGTATCGAATTAGCCTCATCATACTGCTGCATGCAACGATATTGCAAAGCTCAAAAGCATAACGCACCAGTAAACAGGTCATGTCTTTACGTGGCATTGAATCGAATTAGATAACTGAACTTGCATTAAACAGTACATGAAGCAGCAGTCAGTTCAGAAGACAGTACGTTTATGTCCAACGGCAAATGCCCTACTACCTTCTGTTATCAAAAATTTAAATGTCACATTCAGTCGTCACATCTGCAACTCGAAATACCCGAAAACATCAAAAAAGTCTATTCACTGAGACGTCCTCACTCAAATCTGCCAATTTAAACAAAAATAACTGAACCGCCCATCACTTCTCAGTATCCACCTTCCAAACACCCAACTCAAGTGACAGCACATCGTTTGGTTTGATCCATCTGACGGGGATTTGCAGGAGTCAGAAAACCGAGTTGTTCATTTATTTCTAAGGTTGTACTTGACATTGACCAATGTTTTTTTTTTCTTTTGCCATCTTTTGTTTTTATTTTCGACTCTCTTGAGTCTTTCTTAGCACATTTTAACTAGAGCTCCACCATCAATTTATGTTTCTTTGTGTAACGACCACGGTTGACTAGACTCGCTAGACCTTGGCTAATAGGTCGGACCCTTTAGTTGACTGGTTACACAGTTGCCCATGGTCCGGGCTATCCGGGTTCGATTCCCGGCTGCGGCGGATTCCCGGCTGCCCCCTGAATTCACTACATTGGTGTCAGAAGTGGGATGGTGAGACCATGAGGCTATTGGAAGCATGTGTGCCCAGAGGTGTGAGGGAACCCGGGTCACCCGCATGGGTGACTGGGCTAACCAGTCAGTTAAAGGGTCCGACCCCTTAGCCAAGGGCTAGCGAGTCCAGTCATATGTGGTTATTACATTTGTCCCCCCTCCGCCTCTACAAATGGACTAGCTAACAGTGAGCATATGAATGAGATGCCCTCTCCAGGTCCATGAGTTACTTTGTAGCTAAAAAAAAATAATTATAGAATGAGACCTGGAAGGCAGATAAAGTCACATATCGTATTAAACGTAAGTGCTGGTATCCATATATGACTGAGATGTGAATTCATTCTTTCCATTTGCACATTTATATTCATACATTGCTACAAAGCGAGGCTTTCTCAACTGCTATTAATAGTTAACCACGAGAAGCAACGGCTCCCCAACATTTTATCATCTGCATGTAAATTGAAAGAATCTAAAATGAAATCAAGCTATCTAACTGAAAGTATTACCTTAATAGTGCTATTTATGACAATGAGTAAAGAAAAAAATGTGCCTTCTCATGGCTCCAGAAAACGAGCAAGGCAGGAAAACTTAAGATAAAAATTTTTTTCAAAAAATCTGTGTTCGTATTATACATGCAAGCCCAAGAGATATGTGGTATTTAGCATTCCTGTAAGAAGTACTTATCATAAGTATGGATGTCTAATGCACGAGCCACTCTCTCCTAACTAAGACTCGTTAGAGACAGTGCTAATATCCTAGTAAACTGGAAGAGGAAGTTATTATCATTAACACCCTATTAGTAAACTACAGACGAGAGAGGAGCATTCAGACCACAGCTCAGGCCAACTCAACATGCATTCATAACCCAAATAAACAAAATCATCATCATCATCATCAAGCTTGTGTGACAGTTTGTGTTTGGGTTGTTTGAGTTTAGGCTAGACCCACTGCACAGTGTGTGTGTGTGTGTGTGTGTGTGTGTGTGCGTGTGTGTGTGTGCGTGTGTGTGTATGTGCGTGTGTGTGTGTGTGTGTGTGTGTGTGTGTGTGTGTGTGTGTGTGTGTGTGTGTGTGGGCTACTGCACAAAAACCTTTTTCGCTTTTGAGATAGAGATAGTGATTGCAAAGACAGAAACGAGTCATTTTTTAATACCGATTAATCTTAATAGTGCAGAGTCGTGTGTGATGGCGTCGTACCTATGGGATTCTGACTTCTGACCAGTGAAAACAACGTTCTCTGATGCAAAACAAATCAATGCAAATTTCTCGCAAAAGTAATTTGGTGGATGAAAGGCTTTTGCTGTCATAAATTATAAAACGACAAATCAGAGACAAATAACTACCATGAAATGAGAGGACAAAACAGCTCGGTTTTGGAAACTGCGAGGATATTTGCATTATAAAGGTCATTTTTGTGTTTCTTTTTTAAATCGGTGACTTTCATCGTAGGTATGCTTTGTGTGTCTGCAGAAACACATGATTTCATCTGTTGCCAATGCTACATATTAAGCATTAAACAGGCATGTTTGCTCTAAGACACTTCTGTTTGTCCTAGTTATCTCTCCCTCCTCTAAATGAAATTGGCTTGGAATGTTTTTTTGAACATTGTATTTTTTTTTTTATATGTTGGATATATGTGTTTTTGTAGTTTTTTGTAGTTTGGATATATGTGTTCTTGTAGTTAGGATATGTGTTTTTGTCTTTGTGTTGCAGTGCTAAGGGCTGGGGGAAATGATATTTCATTTCATTTCATGTGCGCAGGTGCATGGAATGAAATGACAAATCGATGTTTCTGATTCTGATTCTGAAAAACTTAAATCATTGTAAATAAAACAGCATTTATCTCTGACACAGGATCATTACTTTCATGAAATTTGTCCCAACATCGACTTGCTAAAAGATATCGTCAAAGCCGTTTCCATTCCACTTCCTCTTGTTGTCATCATCAGCCCTCTCCTCTCTGACCTTTGACCTTCCTCAAATCTACAGCGCCCCCCCCCCTTCTCCCTCCTGCTGTATTTGGAGTATCCGTGTGGTGAGAGGATGGAAGAACCCAACAGTTGGTCTTAACAGGCTGGTGTCACTCTTCTTTTGCATTCTCCACTATGCAAACAAGACAAGAAGATAGACTGATGCACAAAATACTCCCATTTAGGTCGCATTTAATCGGTTTACCCTCTGCTTGTTCACACAACATGCATGCAAAGGAACACATATACACACACAAAGTAAGAGGTTGCTTGTTTCTGCTTTTCTGTTTCTCCCTCAAAATGATTTGCTTTGAATAACATTGTGCCTAAAATATTATTAAAAAAAATCCCCTAAAGTAGTGAGAAAAGATGCTAATCAACACCAAGAGGTCCATACATTGCAGAGACAGAGCTGGTTATCTTCGGTTTAGTATACCAACAGCAACTGCCTTGGGAGATCTAGCTGCCTCTTACATTTCTGTACTCCATCAGTTTAACTCTGCTTGCCTATGTATGGCTATTAACAAGGAATCTCAGAGCAGCTTGCCAGCCAGTCATAACAGCACTAATCCTGGTAATGAGGGACATTGGTTGACACAGACTTCCTCGTTCACTTGTCTAATTGGTTGAGTTGCTGGCGATAGCTAATATTTAATGCATGATTTATAACTTAATTCCTAACGCCGAGGAACTGCCTGTTATGTTCTGAGATGCAGCAGAGGAGCTCTCATGCCACCTGTGGTGTCATTTTCTCTCTCTCGCTTGTCTTTCTCATGAGGATATTACCGAAACAACAGATCATCAATTCCTACAAGTCTCATAGATTGGTGGGAAACAGTGTGCATTCCGTGCCGGATTAAGGAAGCAAGCAGCCAAGAGTAGATGAATCTGATTCAGTGTCACCCGATTCCTCATTAAAAGCATTCCCACCAAGAGGCCGAGCTGCCTTGACAAATCCATGCCGACAGGGGAAACATGGGCCTTAACTAAACCCCCCCCCCTTCCTCTACCAAGATTTCTCTACCACAGCATCCCACAGTCTTTCCGGCTATGGTGTCACACAGAGATGACAAACATTGAACTGCGACTGTGTCTCAAATCAGATATCTGTGCACACTTGAATGCGCTCTCCCTCTGTTATTTCTCTGTAGTCGTCTCCAGCCGGTTAATTAAAGAGTCATTAAGTGACAGTCTTAAGTGGAGGTCATGCAAAAACTCAATGGGGTTGATCTGGGGTCACGCTCTTGGCGTCCCAGAGGAACCATCACAAGACTAAGGGACACTTACCATCTCTCCAGGAGGTCCATCCTTTCCAGCTGGGCCATCAGGACCAGTCAATCCCTGATGAGGATTTACGACAGTTATACATATTTACTACGCATTATGCCAGTCATTTGTTTATCACTACATGAGGTCTGCACTAAAACTGTCAGTTTATCTTGACAAGGCCCCATTTTCAGCAGTGCTATACGGGCATTTAAATGTCAAGGGAAAAGCTATGTTTAGTTTGGGCACAGTGGGAGGAAGCATCTCTGACATTGTTTTGAAAAGACAAAGATGGTGTTTTAAAAAAGGTGTTTTATGTTTGCTTGAGACTTGGTCACTTACATCCACCCCTGGAAGTCCCGGCAGGCCTGGTTTTCCTGATCCGCCTGGTATTCCTGCTTTCCCTTTGGGACCCTACAAAAATAAAGACTTATAAGCCACCTAGTAAGGCACAAGTCATACAACTGACTGAGCAATAGTTTTCATCCACCTATTTGCAAATCATAAAGTGAAAGTTTAAAAAAAGTGTTAGAATACTTACAGCTTTTCCAGAAAGTCCAGGAGGTCCCGGTTTGCCCTGTTAATCAGACAATGATGCATTACCAAAAAAACAAAAAAACAAAAACATGCATTTTTCCACTTTCACAGTACATTTTTTTCTGTAACTTTTGATGATTATTACATAAATTGTTAAGTCGCTCAAGTAAAGTTTCTCTAAGAATGGATTGGCAATAGACACATTAAATGTTTATTAATATAAGCAAAAAATTTTCTAACACCTGAATCGCATCACTACATCAAGTTGAATGCCTCTACTTGGAATAAAGACGGGGGGGGGGGTGGGCGCAGTGAGACCGGGGCCTGCTGAGGACTAGCCTGTGGACTGACTGCAGAAAAATAAATAGTACTAAAAACAACACAGTGCCAGTTGGTCACATGATGGAAGTTGGTTTGAAAAAGGGGGCTGAGGGAGACGAGGAGGAGGTGTGAGGTGAAATTCTAGATGCTCTCATAGAGCTGGGGAATGTATGAATGGGCCCTCTGTGTGATACCGAACAGCTATATATAAAATGGATCATACTATGAATGGAAAAATATAAATTGCACAACTGACCAGGAATAGATTTTTTGAGAATTTTACAAGGCAACATCACAAAAAAGATTTGAAAGGTAGAATTAAAATGACAAACTGCCTTTTCTTTATTTTCCATTACTTTTAAGTAATACCAAATTCCCCTCCTTTTTAAAAAAAAAAATCCATGTATCTTTGCAATATTATTCTTAGTTTCACTGGTTATCCGCTGCTGTGTTTGCACACCATGCACATAATGTCATCTCATCTACTCCAGTAGTGTTTAAATCAAAATATATCTTGTGTCCAAGGTGGTTGCGTTATGTTTAAAATTCCCCTTTTGCTGTTGTTATTTACATTTCTATTTACTGTATACTCTTTCCCCCTAGTGGAGCACTAATAATTATCTCTGCATTTATTCAAATTGCACATAGGGGTTTATTTAAATTCCCCCAATCTATCATAATCCTGCTTTAACTAATTTGCTAGCTAAAACGTTGCCTACCTGACAGCTAGATGGCAGCAAATCACATCAGCACATTTAATCAAACTGGCTGTAGGGAGGGGTTCCGGTTTGCAAAGGGAGGAGCCACTTAAAGAAATCTACACAACTATAAAGCTTTTTACCCTGACTTATTGGTTAAGAAATCAGTAGAGCAACTGGACGACTTAGTACGTTGTTAAAACACAATTTAAATTGTGGTCAGTTCGGTATGCAAAATCAAAAAGGCACAAAAGGAATCCAGTAATCTATTTAATTAATTGAAACCCTCCGGCAGGAATAATCTAATTCAAGAAAATAATCCTTAATTGTTTTGTTTTTTTGGTCAAGGAATTTGCCAAATCAGGCACATGAAAGTTCAAAATCTCCACTCAGAAGCAGACTAGTGTAAAATATTGAAATCCTGGAGCGTGACCAACTCACATCAGTGCCATCTTTTCCCGGAGGCCCTGGGGGTCCTTGTGGGCCAGGAGAGCCTCTTGGGCCAGGTCTCTGCAATGCAAAGCTCCATTAAAATCATTCACTTCACACTGAGGAATATTCATTGCATGACATTCATCACATTGATCAATGCATGTCTGCACTGATGAATGTAGGATAAGCAGGAATATGCAGGTAACTGACAAGGATGAAATAAAAGTCAATGACAACACTATAATTATGCATTGCATAGAATCAAACCTAACAAAAGCTCAGTTTTCTGTTTAATGACTTTGCATAGGTCTATCACTTTACATATTGTCCTTCTTACTATTCTTATGAATTAAACTTGTGAAACTGAACACATGACGATATCTAGCAGGATGTCTCACAAAGATGAGTACGTGAAGATGCAAAAACACTGCGTTGCACAAAAAACAAGCAACCAAAAAAACACAAACAAACAAGAGATATAGCTTTCTTACAAAAAAATTTTTTGGATCAATAGTTTACGGATCCCTTCAACAAAATAAATTGGTTTCAACTGGACTTTACTAATAAGAGCTGACACTTAAACCAACCAAGGAGGACTCCTGTGAATGAACAAAGGTGGCATTGTGCACAAGCGACTGATCTCCAAAGCCCACATTCCACAGGTTCAGGAAAAACATAACCCCAAACTTTATAAACTACACAGCGACCTGGTTGGTAGATTATGCTGATCTAGTTATGACTGTGGTTCCAACAAATAACATAAAAAGAGAAACCAGAGACATGTCCATATTTGCCATTTTATCATAATCCAACAACCTATTCAAACTTTATAAGCTTGATGAAAATTGATATAACTTTGGGTGTACTAGAGTCTACAGCAACTATTCGTCATCTAGCCCACGAAAGAAAAAGAAACAAGTGAAAAGGGTATTGGGTAAAAATTAGGCAGGATAGGGCCTCACAGCTATACAGGGGCCAGGAGTCATCTTCACCATCATTATCATCATCATCATCTTCATCATCATCATACTGATACAAATTAATTCGTTATGTCAGTTGCGCTATGCTTAAGACACACACTCCCACTACAAAAACATTTGGATAAACATCCCATAATGATCTTGCAGATTGCACATTAAGGCGCACAGTATGATATTAAGAAAGGATGCGTGCTGCTCGAACGGCTGGACGAAGCGCACGCAAAGCTTTACCTGGGCTGAGGAGGACGTCAGAAGCTGGCACAGCAAGAGCACTCCAAGAGCAGAGAACATGACCATGGTTACCGCTTGTCCTCAATAAAATCCGAATTGAAGCGGAAAAAACAAGAGTCAAGCCCCCGTTCCCGGTCCTTCACCTTGCAGCGCACGGCTCCTGAATGGCTTCACTTCGGTTCCAGATCAACCCGAGCCTCCAGCCGAGGGGGCTGAGCTCAATCTGGCGCACCGCAGAGAGGGGAGAGGGGTGAGGAGCGCACTGGCGAGGAGGAGAGACAATAAACTGAACCATTTCGTGGCCTAAAAAAAGAGGGCCGAGTCTAAGCGTTGAAAATACGATGCAGGGTGGCAATTTTTAACCAATTGCAAATTGACCCACTGAATGTCACTTTTCCTTGCAGTGGGATTGATCTCTGAAGTCATTTTTATTTCAACTCTAGACTGTATTATAACTTTAGAACCGTATGAGACAATGACGTAAAATCATAGCCATATGAGTTAGACCGAAGTCAAAATCATGTTACAGAGCTTATTTTGTGGGATTGTCACGTCAATTGGTCACGTCACAAAGTTTAGTATCACGGCTTTATGTGTAATGGTACGCTTGATTGCGACAGTGTGAGCGACGTAAAGCAGAGCGGGATAGCCGTAAAAGGGTTTGGACGTGGGCAGAACGACAAATGTGAACGCGAATGTAGTTACGCTAAGTAGTTAACAAAACGAACATCCTAAACATGGACATTGGATTATTTCAACAATACACACCAAAAGGGTTTATTACATGGTGTCCGAAGTAGCGGAAAGAAGATGGCAAAGTTTAATCCACCGGAGAATTTCTGCTTCGAATAACCAGCGGAGTTGGCGGACTGGAGGAAACGCTTCACTCACTATCGGACAAAGCTAGATAAAGAGGATGGAAGCGTGCAAGTAAGCACTCTTATCGATGCGTTAGGTAGCGAGGCAGGAAATATATTTAGTTTGTTCACTTTTGAGGAAGGTGAGGACACGGACTATGGGGGTTATGGTGAAGCTTGACGCCTACTTCATACCGAAGCGTAACGTCATTCACGAGAGGGCCTGTTTTTACCAGCGGGTGCGGCGTGAAGGGGCGAGAGTGGAGACATTTCTTCGCGCTCTTTATGAGCTTTCGGAGCTAAACGTGAGGAACACATTAGGGACCGAATCGTGGCAGGAATCCAGGATAAGGAACTGTCTCTCAAGCTACAACTCATCCCGAACCTCACCCTGGAGATGACTGTGCAGGAAGCGCGTCAGCTGGAGGAGGTGAAAGCACAGGTTAGCCAGCAAAGTGTGGGGGCATTCGCCATACAGGAGGTGGTGCAGGGGTACGCAAAGCACACAAAATGGCAAAAAAAAAACGACGGGGAGAGGGGCTTTAAAGACAATGACCGCGGCAAAAAGTGCGGTAGATGTGGTAAAGCAAGAAGCAAGATAAATGCCCCGCAGCCAAGTCCACATGCCACAGGAGCACGAAAACAGGACATTGGATGTGCAAAAGCAAACTGGTGAGTGAAGTCACAGAGGGTGGAGGGGATGCATCTTACTTTCTGGGCTCAGTTAATAGCACACTTTCGAGCAACAAACTGGACTGTACAGCTGGACATAGGTAGCACACCTGTCATGTTCAAAATAGGCATTGGGGCCGATGTGTTTGTCATGAGCGAAGGGACCTTCAAAACACTAAAACCAGAGACAAAGTTGCGTCAGGTGTGACTCAGGCAGCTGGTTGAATTGTGTAGGCCAATTCACAGTACACATGGTGCACAAGGACAACTATACATCTGAGGTTGATGTTGTCAGAGGAGAGAGCGCGAGCAATTTACTCAGCCGACCAGTAACACAGGAAATGGGCCTAGTGAACAGAGTTTATGCGGTTCACAGCACTGGAGAGTTTGGCCTGCTCAAGGCACAGCCAGTAAAAATAGTGGTAAGGGAGGACACACAATCCTATGCAGTCCACACCGCATGCAGGTTCCCCATCCCTCTCATGAAGCCAGTCAAGGAGGAGCTGGAAAGGATGGAGGCCAACGGCATCATTGAGAAAGTGAGCAAGCCCACAGAGTGGTGCACCCCCATGGTGCCAGCCCCAAGAAGTCAGGCAAGGTGCGTATCTGCGTTGACCTTAAAAGACTAAACAAAGCCATTAAGAGGGAGAGAGGCATCCTGCCAACAACAGAGTAGATCACAGCTGAACTGAGTGGGTCAACTGTATTCTCGTCATTGGATGCAGCAGCAGGGTTCTGGCAAATACCGCTCGATGAAGACAGTTGGAGACTAACAACTTTTATCACCCCTTTTGCCAGATATTGCTTTAAACGGCTCCCTTTCGGCATTAGTAGTGCCTTAGAAATATTCCAGGAGAAAATGGTAGAAACACTGGAAGGCCTGCAGGGGTAGGGCTGTGTGTGTACATGGATGACATCATCGTTCACGGGAGGGACATGGCAAAGCACGACCAGCGCCTACAGAGGGTCATGAAGCAACTGGAGTCTGCTGGGCTAAAACTGAATGCCGGAAAGTGTGCACTGAGACAGAGAAAGCTACACTTTCTGGGCCATGAGATTGACACAGACTGTGTGTGGCCTGACCCAGCCAAAGTGTCAGCCATCAATGAGTGATCCCCACCTGAGAATGTTCAGGAGCTTAAGAGGGTGCTAGGTATGGTGAACTACTTGGGGAAATACATCCCCAACCTGGCCACTGTGGGCTAACCACTGTATGAACTGCTGAAGTCCAAGTCAGCATGGACGTGGGGTCCAGCGCAACAGTCAGCATTCCAACAGATCAAGTACTCCTCACAACCTCACCTAGTCTGACTCATTACGATGTCCACAAGCCCATGGCAGTCTCTGCAGATGCGAGCAGCTATTGGGTTGGTGGTGTGCTGATGCAGCTCCACGGGAGGACTGGAAGCCTGTGGCATACTGCTGCCGACGTCTGAGCGATGCAGAAACGAGGTATGCTCAGATTGAGAAAGAGTGTCTGGTGAGTGTGTGGGCCTTTGAAAGGTTTGGAAAATATCTGAATGGCCTAGAGGGATTCAAGTTGATCACAGATCACAAACCCCTAGTCCCGCTGGTGAACTCCAAGGATCTGGATAACGTATCCATCCATTGTCAGAGGTTGCTAATGCGGCTGATGAGGTTTACCCCCACAGCAGAGTACGCACCCGGGAAGACCCTGGTCATGGCGGACACCTTGTCCAGGAGCCCCTTGAGAGACAACAGCCAAGACACACACACAGATGTAGGGTGCTATGTCGCATCCATCATCGACGGCATGCCAGCTACAGAGCAGAAGATGGACAGCATCAGAGCAGCCACAGCAGCAGATGACAAGCTACAAGCCCTAATCAGGTACATACAGTGTGGATGGCCAGAACACATATGTAAAACACACCTGACTGTTAGAGAGTTTTTCCCCATAAAAAATTAACTGTCAATACACAACGGGTTGGTGACGAGGGGTAACAGAATAGTCATTCTGGAAACGTTGAGGACAGACATATTAGACTGAATACATGATGGCCATCAGGGCTTAACTAAATGCAGGGATCGAGCAAACACCTCGGTATGGTGGCCCAGGATACCGTCCCAAATCAAAAACAAGGTCTTGTCTTGCCTGTCATGCCAGGAACTGAGAAGAGGGCAGTCCAGAGAACCGCTAATCTCTACACCCCTTCCAGACAGAACTTGGAAAAGAATAGGAATAGACTTGTGTGAACACAATAAGCAGAGTTACCTGGTCATCTCAGAATACTATTCATGGTATATAGACAAGTTAACGTGGCACTTCCGGTCCATTTCCACATTTGGGCCACCCTATGCTTTTCTTTTCCGGTGTAACGAGTAGCTACCTAGTTACTAGTTAGCTATCAAAAGTTGTTGCTAGCCCCGTGTTTTTATTTCTGTATTACTGTTTTTACCGGAATGCGAGTGAAATGGGAACATTCATCGACTTCTCTATCAAGGGAAGGTGTTGTGACTATCCCACACCCGTATACAGTACACACCTGGGAGGATAATATGACAAAATGGCCCAGCATCACATACAGCAAGATTTGTTCTTACTTCGTGGACTCAATGGCGATAAACGGTAACACAATGGAAAATCTAAAAAGCTCAGAAGCCTACCAATATCTCCACAGCAACAAAGTTGGTTGTGTGCTTACATACAAACATGACAGCTTTGTGTATCAGAAGGCAAATGTCGAACCCAGCCAGTGTCTCAACGATTCCTGGCACAGTGCATGGGTGGTAGTAATGGAGGCAGGAGACGTGGAGACTGCGGGATGCAGTTGTGTAGCTGGACCAGGACGATCATGTAGCCATGCAGCTGCGATGCTGTGGAAGGTAGGTAGCTATGTCTTAACTGTATTTTTTTATACCTTCTTTAGCTAAGGGCCCATTCATACTCTAAGCAAGCTACGCTAGCGCGAGCTACGTAAAACTACGCAAAGTTGATTAGTATGAGCGAACTAATGTTTTGGCTGAGGGAATTAACGTCTCTCATCCCAAACAAACACTTGGCTAAACAACGTTAGCCATGTTTAGCCATGTTTTTCATACCTTATAACTGTGGTGTCCAGCCCAATAACATTAGTGATAAGGTATGGAGCTAATTAGCAGAGACAACAAACAAGCTGGTCAGAATCAGACAGACAATGACAGTCCAAAATACGACAGGACAGTGCGATGACAGTACCAAATATATACCCACAATAATACAAAATATACAATACAAAACTGGAGTGCAATGTGTATTTATGCAGTCTGTGTGTGTGTGTGTGTTAGTGTGATGGTGTGTGTCCAACGTTTTGTATATGTATGCCATTATGAAGTGTGTGCAGTGAGAGCATGTAGTGCAGTGAGCATTTGTCAATAAAATATCAGTGCACTGATGTTTTTTCTATTTCTCTAGGTAGAAAATGCTTTGAGACACGGAAAAACACGGCTTGCCTGCACACATGGACAGAATCAGTGGAACACTGGGGCCAAAAGAAATGCTGGTCAGCACAAAATGAAGGACGTGTGCTTCAAACGACACAACAGACAGCAATTCTACCAGCCATCAACATCACAGTCATCCTCTGCCATTCCAAAACCTACTCATAACGACAGCAGCCTGCAATCTCTTCTAACACATGTTAATGTTATTGTCTAGGTAACCAGCTTTAAACCAGGCAATGTTACAAAGCAAAACCCACAAAACTAACACGACAAAAATAACAGGTATTATCAGCTGTATTGTAGCTAACACGATAACCAGCCAGCTAGCTAAACTTACCCTGCGATTCAAGCTCAATCTGGCAGCTGGTGGTTCGCTCAAGGTTGCGTCTCTTTCTCTGGGGAGGGCGCTCGTATCCCAACCACAGTTCAGGGAAAGGGTTTTCTTTGGTTGGCTTTTTGGCAATGAAGTGATGGGAACAAACAAAGACGTTTTTCAGTGGTTTCTTCAAATTCAAAGCCTTCAACCACATCCGTGATTCGAAATCTGCTGTTGGTTTTTTGTGGAAGGAAAACAATGGCATGCAGGGACATTGCCGTTTTGTGGCAGGTCGATGGGCAACACACTCTTTATCCAACCACTCATTCAGGCGTTTCTGTGTATTAGTACACCCACGCACCGCACAATGTGTCCCTGAACCATTTTTTGGTTTTCTAACGTCCATTTTTAATGTTTAATGTTGTTGAAGATATCGCAGCTCTAGGCTTGCATGTTTACATCCGCTATGGATGTTTAGACCGGAAGAACAATGCACCCACCCCGGAATTTTTAAAAAAAAATCACGTCTCCCTAGGTAAGGGCGGGAAAACTCGTCTATAGCAATACTACACATACCCACAACCACCAGTGCTCTAGTGGCCACAAAGTTAAAGGCTACGTTTGCCCGGTATGGAATAGTAGAGTAGGTAGTTGGTGACAATGGGCCACAGTTGACGAGTGCGGAATTCAAAGAATTAGCGTGTGAGCTTGACTTCCAACACAACCTCCAGCCCACACCATCCCCAAGGAAATGGGCACACTGAAAGGGCAGTTCAAAAAGGCAAAAATGATCTTAAAACAAAAAGACCCTCTTCTAGCACTCGTGTGCTATAGAGCCACTCCATGCAACGGCACAGGTGCTAGCCCTGCAGAACTCTTAATGGGCTGGAAGATCCGAACAACCCTGCCTACCCTCGACAGTAACCTGCTACCCAAGTGGCTGAGTAGGCAATGCATCAAGGCCAAGGATGCTGTGGAAAAAGGAAAATAAGCTCATTACTACAACCAACATTATGGGGTGAGATGCCTACCTTCCTTGCAGCCAGGGGACCATGTCCTCACCAAGCTGGACAACCAAAAGTCCTGGCTTACACCCGCAGTAGTGACCAACGAGAGAGTCACACCGAGGTCCTGCCTCATTGAGATTGAGCAGGGAGCTACACTCCGCCATAACAGGCACCACCTCCAGGCGGTGCCCACTGCAGGATGACCGTTGCCAGACACCACACCCATACTTACCCCAGACCAGCCGCCGGACACCCCGGTAAGGCCAAAGAATGGTCCTCCTGTCCTGAGCAGGAGTAAATCCAAAGACACTGATGGACTGATACGGACCAGGTCCAGCAGAGTCGGTAAACCAGTCAAGAGACTGGACTTGTGAAAAAAAAATGAGAAAAGGGAGGGGGGGTATGGGAGGGCAAGAACTGGACCGTTGAAATACTGAAAGTTCCTGATTATGTGATGTGAAGAAAAAGAGTTCCAGCGAAAACTAAACTAATGAGTGGTTACTTATGGTTTCTGTAAAGTGCAAAGAGTTCCAAAAAGAGTTCTAGAAAAGTAAGAAAAGTAAAAGTAGCCAATTGGAACAGTTAAACCCAGTAACAGAAATGTAATGTCCTTTTCTTAATATTCTGTGACGGGGGCTCTATCAAATTAAGATTATCTTTGGTCCCTTCACGCAAGGAAACGCAGATCTCAGGTTTTGTGACAGCGACTCCATGAGATTGTTTTGGAGTCAGCTGATTTTCTACCTCGGAAACTTGCAATGAAACTGCAAGGGACGAATCTATCCCCATTTCCTCCACTCAGGTTCAGGTTACTTAATTTTTGTAGTGAGTCAGAATATGCCTCACTGTTACTTAAATGTTGAGCAGTTGCACTATGGTGAGAGGGGAAATAGTTTAATGGGGGAGATGTAATGGTATGCTTGATTGCAGCAGTGTGAGTGACGTAAAGCAGAGCGGGATAGCCGTAAAGGGGGTTGGACGTGGGCAGAACTACTGTGATACGTGAATGTAAGTGCTTGAGTAATGCTAAGTAAAGGTTAACGAAACGAACATCCTAAGACTGGACATTGGATTATTTTAACAATAAACACCGAAAGGGTTGATTACATTATGGACTTTAAAATCTATGTAACTAATGACGTCAAACAATCAGGCCTGATACTAGCAGACAGTGCAACGCGTCATACTCTGAAAACCACGCCCACCGGATGGGAAAATCTGCACCATGCAACCAAGGGCAGAGATGCTAACAAAATGCCTGTAGCTAGCCAAGAACATTAGATTTCAGCATGTCAAATGATTATTTTAACACCCTATGTCTACCAGAAGAAAGGGCCTACTTGACATACTCAATATTGTCGGTCTGTCTCAGTGACCCTTCTCTTTACCTTCCTTTTCTTGGAGAAGTGATCCCGCTGAACGGCCAGAAGTGAAATACTTTGATATTTACAAGTATTTGATCAAATTGCTGTTGGTAGTGCATCCCACCACACAGCAGATTTTCGGCATTTTCTGTTTTAGTTCGCAGACGGAACTGACGAGGCACCTTCACGCTGGCTCGGACTGGCAGTCTGGCAAATGCCAGTTGGGCTGCAAGGCCAGCAATATAGGAAAAATTGTTGGGGAAAAATCGACCTGCCGGCTGCGGCCCGCTTCATGTTGGAACAGCCCATCTGATTGGGGTTCACATGGTCCCAGTTGTCAATAGGCTTCTTATACTGTAAGACAGGTGCATGAAGACCCCCCCCCACCACCAACACCACCCTTTCAAGTAGATGCGTTTATCCATGTAATGTCAGAGGTCAAGCGGAAAATAAAAAATCAAGAGAGGAGTTTGATTAGAAAATAAAGCTTGTCTGAATTCGATAAAGGTCCCAAAAAACGAAAAGGCCAGAGAGCAAATAAAAACAAAACCTTGAGGCTCGATGCCACTGGCATGCAAAATCCTGTTATCAAGAATAGATTACATTGCACTACATCACAAGAGCACCTCGAAGTGTTTATGGCTACAGAAAAAGACATTCTTATGGCTTTGGACACTGATGCAGAGAAGAGTGCACTGGTGAGATGTCTTCTCACCGCCTAAGGTAAGACATGCTATTCTATTCTATTCGCTGCTTAAGGCCGCTGTGCTATGCTGTTTTTTAAATTATGTCAAGGCGAGAATGTTATTATGGCTCAGCTGATTAGTCACTCTGGGTCCCCTCCAATTGGGTGCAGGCATGCGGAGACGGTTTCTCTTGAACGCTAAACCTGGCCTCCCCATGAATATATTATAATAAAGAAACAAAAGTCATTGTTCCCACAGCTGTGTCTTTATTAAGTTTTGCCACTTCCCTGGTTTTTCTTATTTAGCTGGTATAGCAAGCGAAACAGCGCCTCCCTGCGCGAATTACAAAGTGTAGTCGATGTACTCTGGGCTGTCTAGCGGTCAGTGAAACGCTATCATCGCTTACTGGCTTCGCATTGAGGAAAAAAAGTAAAAGTTTTAGCCAATCAGATTGAGGTCAGGCTTGCTCGAGCTCAACACTGAATGCTCAATTCATCGTTAATAAAAAAATAAAAAAAACAATGGTCAGGTTGAACCTGGCTTCTCACAGATCAAATCACTTGTCATCATACATTTTAAAAAAAAAAAATGGCTACACTGAGTGTCCAACCAGCTAGCCTACTCAACGCAACCAGCTGGCAGAATGGCTGGAGACCAGGACCTTCTCATCAAAAATGACTTTACTAAGCTTGCATTGAGTTGCAACTGAAGATCAAACAGAACGGCAGTTCTACCCATATTAGCAGTCTGAGCATTACAGCAACATCCCGCAGTAGCACTGCATTATATTTATACGCAATTGAGTGTGTCTGAAAACCTTCTGCTATGTGTTTAGATGATGAGAGGAAACTCGAGGCAGAGTCATGTTTTAGCCTGTATAGATCTAGTGTGTGATTGTGCGTGCATCTTTTAGACCCAACGGCGTTGTTGTTCTTGCTGATTGTAGTTGTATTGTTGATGTCCCCTCATAGGGGTATGCACATAATTCATCAGTTGCTAATAACTGGTGCTTATGGCTGTGACAAGTTTGCACGTGTTGTACAGTATTTAGAGAGAACAAATAAATCGCACCTCGTGTTGTTTTGTAGTCCATAAAAACCTTGTGAATGCAATGGTTCCAGAGGAATGGGACGCTAATGGGGAGCGTTACTGTAATGTCCGTAGACGCCTTGTCTTACTGACATAAGAATAATTCAAGAACGAGCCGACTTCATAGGTTCTTAACTGTGTAGCTTTTACTAGCGTTCATCCGACATACAACCTTCATAACATGCGCTTCTAACTTCCTGTATACGTCACACGCACTGCACGTACAGCCGTGAGTAGGTCAAGTTAAACACGTGACCTTTCATTCATTACATCTCCCCCTCTAAGATTATTTTCTAAACATTTCTCTGAACATTTACTGCCAACAATTTTAACCTGTATATCACCCCCCTTTTCACAAAAAATAAAAAATCCCCCGCAATACACAAGTCCATACGCCTCACAAATCCAGCCGGATTGCAGGCTTGCTCACCCTGCCAGAGCGAGTAACATATGGTGTGGAAGTTGGCATTTCTGCTGCTCGGGACTCATCCGTGTTTCCACTCTCCCCTGGAGTGACATGGTCAGGATCCCTGCTGACAAAGGTGAGTGTTTTGGGTGTGGCCAACAGGTGGCGCCTGTTCCTTCTGTAATGTTCACCTTGAGCTGTCTCCACTATGTAGGATCTGGGAGTGGAGCTCTGACTGTGAACAACTGCTGGCATTGTCCATGTTTTCTGTCCATCAAGTTTGGTGAGTACTGCGTCACCCGAGTTCAGTGGGCGCAGTGTCCGCACGCCGTTCCTGCGGTTGTAGTAGAAAGCCTGCCTCGATTTGGCTGCGGCGTCAGCGGTTTTGATCAGTTCCTCTTTAGGCCAGGCCGGTTTCAGGTTATGCTGCAATGTGGGTAAGGTGGTTCTGATTCTCCTACCCATGAGCAATTCCGCTGGACTGGCTCCAGTGGAAGAAGAGGGTGTAGCTCTGTATGTCAACAGGGCGAGGAGAGGGTCTTCCTGCCTTAATATGCTTTTGGCTATCTGAACAGCCCTCTCTGCCTGTCCATTACTCTGGGGGTAGTGTGGGCTTGAAGTCACAAGGATGAAATCATAATCCTCACTGAACCTCCTCATCTCTTCTGAAACTAGCTGTGGCCCATTATCGCTAACTACAATTTCAGGGATACCAAAACGTGCAAATGTAGCCTTCAGCCTAGCTACAACCTGACTGCTAGTAGTTGTTGGTAGATTTAGGATCTCCAAAAACCTGGAATAATAGTCAGACACTATCAAGTAGTTTTGCTTTTTGTACTCACACAGGTCTATGCCAACTTTCTGCCATGGTCTGGATGGGAGCTCACTTGACATTAAAGGCTCTTTTCTCTGTGTGTTATTGTGTTCTCTGCAGAATTGACATTGCTGTATCTTTGTTGTAATGTGCTCTGTCATTTTGGGCCACCACACTGATTGGCTAGCTCTCTCTCTGCACTTAACTATCCCCTGGTGCCCGTCGTGTATTCTGTCTAAGATCACCTCCCTCATCTCTGTGGGAATGACGATACGACTGCCTCTGATGACTAAACCATCTACCTCAGATAACTCCCCTCTCACCTGATAAAAGTCTCTGACTGTCTCCGGCACTTTATCGACATACTCAGGCCAGCCGTGTCTGATGAAGCCCAACACTGTCTGGAGCTGCAGATCCCCATCCGTTCTCTGTTTTATCTCCCGCATCCTTTGAGGTGTGGCAGACACCTGGCACACGATGGCATCAATGTGCGCTGCAACATCATCATGAGAAGCACCATCTCCGTAGCGCTGCTCTGGGCCTCTGGAGAGTGCATCAGCCACAGCTAAAGTTTTGCCTGGTGCGTATTCAGCCACTGCATTGAAACGCATCAGCCTCATTAACAGTCTCTGGCACCTAATGGGCACATTATCCAAGTCTTTGCTGTTCATGAGAGGCACTAGTGGTTTATGATCGGTGACAAGTCTGAAATTGTCAAGCCCAAACAAGTACTTCTCGAACCTTTCACATGCCCAGACGCTGGCTAAGCACTCTTTCTCGATCTGTGCGTACCTTGTCTCTGCGTCACTCAGCCGTCGGGAGCAGTAGGCCACGGGCTTCCAGTGTTCCCCGTGCTGCTGGAGCAGAACGCCTCCCAGCCCGTAGCTGCTGGCATCTGCTGACACCACCGTAGCCTTAGTGACGTCATAAAAGGTGAGTACCGGGGCGGTGGCGAGTGCTGCTTTAAGGTCTTGGAATGCTGTGTTCTGTGCAGGTCCCCACAGCCACTCTGTCGTTGCTTTAAGCAGTCCATAAAGCGGCTGACCTACAGTGGACAGCTCTGGGATGTATTTTGCCAAATAGTTCACCATCCCGAGGAACCTCTTGAGTTCCGTCACGTTCTGGGGCTGAGGAAAGTTCTCTATTCCAGCCACTTTGTCCGGGTCAGGTCTGATGCCTGCCTCGTTGATGATATGACCAAGGAAGCGGACTTGTTTCTGTTTGAACTTGCATTTCGCTTGGTTCAGTTTGAGACCTGCTGTTTCAATGACCCCCAGCGCCTCTGCTAGGCGCCGGTCATGGATTTCCTCAGTCTCTCCATGTATAAGGATGTCGTCCATGTACACCTCTGTGCCCTCTAGCCCGGTCAGAGTTTCCGCCATCTTTCTCTGGAAAATCTCTGGAGCACTCGTTATACCAAATGGAAGGCGGCAGAAAGCCTACCTCCCAAATGGGGTGATGAAAGTGGTGAGCCCCCTGCTGTCTTCATGCAAGGGGATCTGCTGCATCCAACGTTGTGAAGAACTTTGACCCTGCGAGCCTTGGCATTATTTCCTCCATAGTGGGCAGCACGTATTTCTCACGTTTCACCGCTCGATTCAGCCTCCTGAGGTCAGCGCAGCAGCGAACCTCTTTCTTGTTCGGTTTCAGCACCGGCACCATAGCGGCGCACCATTCTGTGGGCTGAGTCACTTTTTCAATAATGCCCTCATTTTCCATGCGCTGCAGTTCTTTCTTAACCAGTGGTACAAGTGGCAGCGGTATCCGTCTGGCTGTATGCACCGCGTATGGCTGGGCACCCTCCACCAGAGCTATTTTCACTGGGTCTGTTTTCAGCAGTCCACTTGAACCGAAAACTCCACTGACCTCATTCATCCGCTTCACTAGACCCATCTCCACTGCCTCTGGACGACTCAGCAGACAGCTGCCTCTCCCCTTGATCACATACACTGGAAAGGAGTATTGTTTCTCCTTGTAGTTGGTTGTGGCTTGAAACTGTCCTATGCAGCTGATGTTTCCACCTGGGCTTATGAAGCATGTGTCAGGAGGTCCCAGTTTTATGTTTGGCTTCAGCTTTTTAAATGTCCCTTGGTTGATAACAGTAGCGTCAGCCCCCGTGTCAATTTTAAAGGTTATTGGTACATCACTTATTGTTAAACTAACAGACCAATCTTCCTGACTGCTCTCTTTGCCAACTTCTCCCAGAAAGTACAGCTGTTTAACCTCTTCAGTGACTTCTCTCACCGCTTTAGAGTGACATACACGCTCCCAATGTCCCTTTTTATGACACTTGTTGCACTTACTGTTCGTTGCAGGACACTTCCGCTCATCGGTGTGCTGCGTCTTGCCGCACCTCCCGCATTCATCTACTTTGTTGGTTGCAGGTCTGCTGCCACCATGACGCTGTCCGCCCTTTTTGTTTTGGCGTCCGTCCCGCCGTCGGACAACATTGACGTTAGCCAGCTGGGCCTCTGGTTGGTTAGCTTGGAGGCTGAGCTGCTTTGTTATTGCCTCCGCCTGGCGCACTTGTTCAATGGCTTTCACCAGAGTAAGGTCCGCTGTGAGCTGGAACTGACGGGAGAGCACCTTATCTTTTATGCCCACTACCAGACGATCTCTGATATGTTCATCCCTCTTGTCCCCAAACTCACAGTGTTCAGACAGCTCATACAATGTCCGGATGTACATCTCCGCTGTCTCTCCTGGCTGCTGGCTACGTTGATAGAAGCACGCCCTCTCATGTATGATGTTACGGCGGGGAATAAAGTAGTCGTCGAACTTTTTCAGTACGATATCATAGTCCACTTTATCACCCTCCGCCGCGAAGTCAAACGAGCTGAATATCTTTTCAGCCTCGCTTCCCATTGCATAAATCAGCGAACTCACTTGAATCTCCCCGTCGTCTTTATCCAGCTTTGTCGCGAGCCTGAAGCGCGAAAACCGTTGTTTCCACTCCGGCCATTCAACGGGGCAGTCAAACTTGAATTCACTCGGCGGATTAAACTTCGGCATGACCGCTCGTGTTCCGATACACAGACTATTCTGACACCATGTAATGTCCGTAGACGCCTTGTCTTACTGACATAAGAATAATTCAAGAACGAGCCGACTTCGTAGGTTCTTAACTGTGTAGCTTTTACTAGCGTTCATCCGACATACAACCTTCATAACATGCGCTTCTAACTTCCTGTATACGTCACACGCACTGCACGTACACCCGTGAGTAGGTCAAGTTAAACACGTGACCTTTCATTCATTACAGTTACCCTAGTAACAGCACTCGTTTTGTGAAGGCAAGTAACTATGATATCTCCATCATGTGATCGTATGCCGACCGGCTTCCTCAGTAAAATTTGCCACGCACAGCCACTGAAGGCATGTTTCTTGTCACAGCTTGACAATAGCAGTGAATGAATCCGTTTAAATGGTGTCGGTAGCATGAAATCCTGACGGTTAAGCCTGATGTGTGAATTGCATCAGATCAGCTGTGAACACAGCGATGATGACTAGACGATTGACTAGAGCGCAGTTAATATCAAATTTCAGACTCATTTGCAGATCGTCATTCGGCTAGGCCTACATTAAAGAAAACTTTTACGGATTATACCATAAGTGCACCGAGAGTTAGGTTGCCCATTGTCAAATAAATAAAATCGCAAGTACGCCTCTTGGTGTGCCGACTTTTCCTTTAGGCTATTTCTTGGCTATGTATTTATTACATTTTTTATGAAGCCCTGTGAGTACGCTTGTTTGTAGCGACCCTGTACTGTTGGGAGTGCTGATTGGCGGAGTCAGTCTGTCATCCCCCAGCTCTCTGCCAATCACCGGAATGGATGTTACGTCGGTCAGTGTGCGTGCCTGTGGTTGATGGAGGGGGCTGGCTCACTGGTTAGTAGTGGTCCTCTTTTTTGTTTTTGTTTTTTTTCCACGAATGGGTTGTTGAGGTAATGGCGGTTTGTACGGCGTGCCTGCGGCTAACTGCAGCCGAGAATAAAGACGTCGTTCGGTTGTAAATTCGGCAAGTGTGGTCTTTATAGCGGCAGGTGAACGCTACTTGTCGTTAGGGTGCCAACTTGATATCTATTGCTTAGCCTATGTGTTATAATAGCCTGATATTGCTTCATGCAACACGTAAATGCGTATGTTGGGGAAAAGAGGGGCCGGTCAAGACGAAAATGGTCATGGCCGAGTTTTGTTCCCGCCGGTCCGACCCTATCTTCACGCAATACAGTCAATGGGCGTTTTCCCCTCCGGTGTGGGCGGGACTTAAATGCGCAGTGACGCAACAATTCTGCATAATGACATGTTGTGGGGTCAGGCTGAAACGTAAGGCTTTAGTTTGACATCATCACTTCATACGGTTCAAAATTTAAATAAGATTTGAAAGCCTTTATGACATGATGTGACAATTCCGCAAAATGAGGTCAGTGACTTAGTTGTTAGGTCAGACTGAATCACGTGGCTTTTGTTTGACATCATTACCTCATATGCTTAAAAAATATACATATATAGATCTGAAATCTGAATATTTCGTGAATATCCAATATAGAAATGATTTTACTGATAGACGCCATATGACTTTTACTGTATGCTATCCTCCTGCTGTTTTCCTCCTGTGTCCTGGCTGTCTCTCTTCACCTTCCTATAATAGACATAAAAAAGGCAAAAAATACTGCCTCCGTCATCTTTACGCAGTGTGCAAGGTTTACCTGCAATGGACGATAGATGAACATCTTTTAACTGTGACCAGAGATGTAGCTGCAACATTTCTTTAAATATTTATAGATATTTATCATACAGATGTATTTGGCAATATTTCATTATTTCCTTCCAATAATTGCATTATGGAGGGAAGACGATTAATGTAAACATGTAAACATTTCCATTTTTCAATAAGATGTGGACTCTGCTCATGACAACGTGACCATATGCAAAATTACTTTCTATTGATAATATAGCTTTATTTCAAATCAAACTCATTGACAACATCCAGTTTAGTTTAGGCATGCGTCTATAATGCAAAAGTAGAATAGATGAAATGTGTGCAACATTGGAATCGCAACGCAACGCTTTTGCAATACAACCCAAACCCAATGGTGCAGCCTCACTTGGAATGAACAGATGTCCGGTGTAACGCCATGCATTCAATGCATTGAGTATCTGCAATCAAATTTATTATAAGATACAGCCGACTTAAATGTTTCAAAATTGAATAATTTGGGAGTGATATTAATTGGGTTCCATATTATAGTAAATATTATCAGATGAGATGTATATGTAAATCATCGGAGAATACCATCCATTACTACATTCAACATATTACTGGGCTGTAGTCTGAATAATAAAGGGTGATACAAAAGAAAGGATCTTTTTATTATCCAAAGGAATTGAATCAAGTGCAACTGGACTTGGTATCCGTGAAGATGTTTCACCTCTCATCCAAGAGGCTTCATCAGTTCGTGCCTTTCTGACTAGACCAAGCTAGTCTGACTGGCTGGTGATGAAACTCAGATATTTAACTCAGATAACGACTCCAAAGAGGTTAAATATCTGAGTTTCATCACCAGCCAGTCAGACTAGCTTGGTCTAGTCAGAAAGGCAAGAACTGATGAAGCCTCTTGGATGAGAGGCGAAACATCTTCACGGATATATACCAAGTCCAGTTGCACTTGATTCATTCCTTTGGATAACCATGACCTGGATGAATGAGAACATTCACAGACATGAGATCTTTTTATGAACACAGGGTACCTTATGCAAGCCAGCCTTACTTAACAGTATACTTGTATTTTAGCAGAAGGTAGGCCAAATAATGCATATTTCAGGTTTAAAAACATGATAGTGACTATATATTTTGTTCCTAAGGCGACTATTGTTTAGTTTAATTGAATACACTTAATTTTTGAGGTAAAGTCCAACTGACCGACCCCCCACCGCCACACCTATATATTACATAGCCATAAAAAGGTAGGTTACGTTTTCAATATTAAATATGAATGCACTAATCGAGTTAGACTCCAAATGAAACTTCAACATTTTATTTCGAATAGTTCAACAGGATGTGTGGGTTAAATTTCAGCTTAAGACAATGCAACAAGAAGCAGCGGGCTCAAAGTCCTGAACGACTGTATTGACAGTGAACACGTATATTTATTGTTCCCATGTTAACAGTGTTTGTTAGACTCAGTAATGACGTAACAGCCATACTGATCCTGAGACATGAACAATTAATGCTCCATCAACAGATACCTCAAATTTTAGATCGATTTCTCACCGACTCTTGGGAGTATTGCTCCAATCTTTGAGAGCGATTACCTCCGAGTCTCACTTTAATTAAAAACAAAAATCAAAAACGGGACGGATGCTTGCGGGTATGCACTGCTGGAGAAAAACAAAGACATAAAAATGAGTGCAAGCTGACACCTACCACAAAGTATTCCTGAGAATTGCATTTAAATAAACCAGGAATGGATTTGGGCTTTGGCTAAACAGACTGACCAATTTCATACAAATAACATAAAATAGCAGTACCTTATTTTGTGGTATCAGTAGCCAAGTATTCAGTGGGGAAATACATGGTAAAACTGTGTGAAGTACTTGAAAATATTCAGCACTTTTGGAATACTAACATACTGTAAATATAGGCATGTACGATAAATAACTTGAAACATTAGTGACGCAAATTTAAGTGCAAATAATGACAAAGAAATACAACAATTAAAATAAATCAAAACAAATCAATCTGGCTTGTAAATGTCCAAACACTTCTCTCACTTAAAATAGTAATAATGTACATTAGACTTGAAATTTCAGCCAAAGCATCTTACCGAAATACTGCCAAGAAGACACACATACAATCATCCATCCATTATCCAAACCGTTTATCCTGCCCTCAGGGACACGGGGATGCTGGAGCCTATCCCAGCAGTCACTGGGTGGCAGGCGGGGAGACACCCTGGACAGGCTGCCAGGCCATCACAGGGCCGACACACACACACACACACACACACGCGCGCACAAACACACACCTAGGGACAATTTAGTATGGCCGATTCACCTGACCTACATGTCTTTGCACTGTGGGAGGAAACTGGAGCACCCGGAGGAAACCCATGCAGACATAGGGAGAACATGCAAACTCCACACAGAGGATGACCCAGGACAACCCCCAAGGTTGGCCTACCCTGGGCTCGAATCCAGGACCTTCTTGCTGCGAGGCAACCGTGCTAACCACTGCGCCACTACATACAATCAACCAGTCTCAAATTTTTGGCAATGTTGTCAGGTTTTCAAATATCTTACCAAAGCACACAAATTGTGCAATACTCTTGAGGAGGGACAACAAAACAGTATTGATAACATTCAATCTTAATTTCGCTTGGTAGTTGGACCAGGAAAAACGCTAATTCAGAATAAAAACATTTCAGTGCAAAAAATGCATTCAGCTGTGGTAGTACTGAATTAAAACAAGAAGAAAACATTTAATTTACAACTGCGTGCTATTACTTCATTAATAGCCCAAAATGGCTGATAAAATCTTCACTATGTCAATATTGTAAAATTTGCCCAGTAGAAACAACATAAGTCACAACCAATTCCACATCCTGTGAATTTATGAATTCATATACTTCTGAAAAATGGGAAAAAAGAAACAATACCTAAACAATGACGAGGAGAGTAAAAAATAATAAGGCCTTGAAACTCCCTCAGTTCACACTCCGTCCTTCAAATACATTTTATTGATGTTCGATTTGTCCATTTGCCTCCCATGACCACCACTCAACTTGAAGCCCAGTGTTCATGAATTGCCCAGGTTTTGGTCCGAGTTTGGAAGGTTTGATTCCACATCCATTGCCTCCGAGTCCTTCCCATTCGCATGTTCATCAATACATTTGTCATTGCTGCTCAGTGCCTCAGTTATTGTTGGAGCGTTTGCCCCTGCAGTTTCTCCCTCTTCCTTTTTATCTGGCATGTGACCAAAATCAGTCCTTGGAATTTTTCCCTCCCTTCCTGAGAAAAACGAAGGTGAGTGTTTAGCAGAGCCTTCAGGCTTGGCTTTAAGGGGTGTCGACGCTGATGGGCTTGACTTACCAGACATGCTGTTGTTTGGGACACCTTTTTCCTCCACCTGGCCATTGGCAAAGTCTCTAGCAGGACTGTTGCTTGGAAGTACCTTGTTGTCCTCCCTCTTCTTCTTCGGTGGTTTTTCCAACTCAATCTCATCTGTTTGCATAATACTGGGGTCTCTCTGCTCCACCTCCTCACTGGTTTCAACTTTAGCCAGCATCGTCTCAGGGCTGGCCAACTGGTCCATTTCATCCTCGTCATCATCATCATCATTATTACAGCCGTTGCCATTTCCCAGACGTTCACTATCAGAATCAGCTTCTGCATTTCCGTTCCCAACAGTGCCAGGCTCTGGTTTAGCTTCAAATGAGCCTTTAGAAAGTTTGTCTTTGCATTCACTTACTGTTTCATCAGATGCCTTCAGAGCCTTCACATTATCCAGTCCACTCGTTTCCTCTTTTTGTGGCCCGCTTGCCTCACCATCTTTGCATTTAGACCGTGAAAATACTTCGTCCCTTCCATCTACACTCCCTGCAGCCTCTGATCTCTTCTCCGCTCTCTTGATCTGCTTCTGAATCTTTCTGGGGCACCAGACAAACTTGTCCTTCGGCTCAAAATGGATGTACGCAAAGCGTACCAGCTCTTGGCGTTTCCGCTTGTCAAGCACAGCAAACAGAAAGTAGTCCAGTACGCTGCGTTTGACACTGCTGAGGTTCTTTTTGACTAGAGTCTCCTCCAGAAAAAAGTGCACAAGTGGGGCCTGATAGTGCTCAAAGCCCAGCTCTCCAAGGCTTTTCAAGATGCGAGTGATGCGCAGGTTGTTGTGCATATTTCTGAGGGAGAAAAGAACAGAATACTCTTTTTCATTTGTATATACATATACAATAATATATATATATATATATATATATATATATATATATATATATATATATATATATATATATATATATATATATATATATATATATATATATATATATAGTGTTTTTTCCCAAAACCACCAATGGTGTTGTAAGTGCTCAACTAATGAGGAGCGGAATATCAACACGGATGCAGGAAAAAAGATTTAATGCATTGCAGCAACGCATTAAAACTTTTTTCCTGTATCTGTGTTGCTATATATCGAGAGAGAGAGACAGAGAGAGAGCGAGCGAGAGAGATAAACTTGTATATACATGTGAAATACAAGAGGGCGATGTCTTAGTAGTTACTAATGTGCGAATATCAAAAACTCACCGCTCAAGGTTTCCAAAACGTTCCTTCCAATTTTCAGCACGTTTCACTTCCCCAGTCTCAGTGTTGACCAACTGAATGCCATAAAAACCTAACATGAGTTCATAGGACTCTACCAGCCGTCTTTTTGCTTCATCACTTTTCTTGAAAGCCTGGGGAACAGACAGCAGAGATGACACATTATTTGGATTCAAATATCATTCCACAACATCTCAACACATTTTGTGGAAAAGGTGTAATTTCCAACAAGTTTTCTTAGTCCTTAGTCATCCAGTGTGATTTGTACTTGACTTCTGTGCCCTATTCATGGTTGATAAAACTAAGTGATCATTTGCTAGTTTTGTCTACTCTGACTTTTTTTTCCATTTGCTTGATTATCACAGCCGTGAGTTGCTGGCATAGCCACATGCCATGAACTAGAAATGTTTGGTGAGACACTTGGTGTGTAATGTAAAAAAAAACAAAAACAAAACAAAAAACAACAGCAGGGTGTGTTGAAAAGTAAACAAGTGTTTTCCATAAACAAGGACCAGCAATACTAGACAGCTTATGTTGGCAAACTGTGCATTAAATGCAAACAAAAAAGGGCATTTTTTTGAGTGTTCAAATGTTATTTTTAAATCACTGTAGATTCCATTAATAATGCTAATTTCTGCTGGCATTGTTAGGGCTTGTATTGTTGAATGAAGATGGATGGAAGAGGCTGGTGTATTCTCCCGTTAGGCAATTAATCGATTCCCTGTGATAATACAGATAACAATAAAATAGCCACAGCTCCGGTATGCAGCCATTAAAAAGAGACCACTGTATCCCTTCTACAAGGCATTTTCAATTTCAGTATATTTCAGTTCAATGATGTGAAATGGAGCAACTGAAAGCAATTCCTTGGAGTTTACCAGAGATCCTAAACTCTACATCTCAACATACCTAGGTTTACTAAGAAACACAAAACTTGCATGTTTTATGTTAATGAAAACATTAATTGATTAATTTATTGAGAGATAAATGTTGTGTCCAGATAAACTGATTCAACTTTTTGATTTTCTTACCTGGATTATTGAGCATGCATAAAGACATTAATTTATTAAATTTAATCAAACGTCAAAATCTTTGCCTATAAATTCTGCATTTGATATTGAGATCCTTGTTCATTATATACTTATCCTAAATGCACAACTAACTGTTAATTTGGAGGATTATTAATGTGGAGGCCAGCTGTTGTCCACTTACATCAATCTCCTTCTTGGTGAGTTCTGAAGCCATGTAATTAACCCCTGGTTCCCGCAGTGGAAACAGCCTTAGGATGGAAGATTCAGGGACAAAAAGACACACACACACACACACACACACACACACACACACACACACACACACACACACACACACACAACTGCTGATAAACAGGCACCCCAAGGCCCATAAATAGAAAGATATTGATTATTTTTTGGTTTGGAATATTAGTTGCTCAATTTTCTTAACGAATTTCTCAACCCACAGTTAAAAAGGTAAGAAAATGCTATTAGACTTGGTAATTTCTGACTGTGACAGGACTGGCTGTCTTCTCTGCCTAGAATTTGGAGTGCAGGTAAAGAAGACAGTTTCTTCCAAAGAATTATGGAAGAAACTGTGGCCAGTGGATGCAAAAGTTAGGTTGCTTTCACTAAGACCAAAACAGCACAATATTTAATTTAATCACATTAATAATTTCAATCAACTACAATACCCCAGATTGGACAAAGCAAAGTCCTGCATCATATGGTTTAAGCAATACGTACCATTGAATGTAGGAGTGAACTCTCTCAAGTCTCTTATAGTCAGTTTTCCATTCTTTATGAAAAGATTCAATGTAGACATCTGTGCAAAATAGGAGACGTACCGAACAAACAAAAGCAACAAAAAAAACAACTGTAATTGCACACATACTCTACCAACACATAAACAATTCTTTCTTAGAGAGTTAAATTACCATCAGGAGCGGAGGGAAATTGATTGAGATAGAATTTCAAATTATTCATTTTGTCTTCTGAGCATTCGTCATCAGCAAGATTCTGTCAAAGGACGAATAATATAATCAAGACACATCGCATTAAGATCACATTGATAATTACATAGTGTACTATATTTACAGTATTGACTTACAGGATAGCCTCGTCTGTAGTTCTGCATGTCCTTTGCAGCCCTCATATTTCTAGACGTAGTATGCCACTGCAAAGACGTTATATAAGAGTAGGGTCAGCTAAAGGTACCACACATGGTTAAAGTGCAGCAAGAAATAATTCAAGCAACAACTAGTCATGATTGCATTTCCATGCAGCTTTTTATGTTTTAGCCACATGATGCCACTGCGAATATGTTATACAATATCGCGGGTCAATCAGAGGTACCCTGCATATTAAAACGACGCAAGCAACCACTAGTCGTGATTGGATGTAGCGATGGACAAGAGCTAGAGTTCGTTCATCCTAATTCAGTATATACCAAGTGCGACTGTGCGATTTAACAAGTTCACAGTCGTTATTGTGGTTGGGGGGTCCGGGCGTTCATCCGAGAGTCAATATTAGCACGCTAGTTTCACTAGCCAGCA